>NW_015150915.1:516178-541980 GCF_000732505.1 Cyprinodon variegatus | reverse complement strand
GGATGGATGGATGGATGGATGGATGGATGGAGGGATGGCTACATGCAGCTGCTCCTGAGTTTCTGATACTTGTCTGCTTAATGCTTTCGTTGACTAACCTATGAAATTCTGTGGATGACTGAGTCTTTTACCATCTCTTATTCTTCTGTTTGTTCACCACTGCTAGAAGAAATTACAAAGCGATTCAATTACACACATGAGACTCTACTGATTAGTAGGAGGTAATTAAATACATTGGATTTTATTTAAGGTTTCTTAGAAAAAAAAGGGATGAATAATAGTGATTTGCTGTCTTAAAATGGCTATATGTAGAGGTGAAATAAGGTATAAATAGTTTGGCAATGCATTCATTGCCTGTATTCATTCTGTCCCTGTCTCGTGTGTCTGTGTGTATTTCACCACTTAAACCCCTTGTGAAATGATAAGCTGTGATTCTGAATTGCAGATCACCTTACTCCAAGCACGGGCCTCCGCTTGTATTTCCCATGTGATGCAAACGACACAAAGCTCAGCAGACAGAAGCAGCAGCAGTACAAAGCAGGCAGATAACCGGATTACATAGAACCGCGGCATGTTCTCATTGCCAAGGAAACAATAAGTTATAGCTGGGTCACAAAACAAACAGTGCTGATGCTTGTAAGCAAAGTGAATTTGTTTCCTTCTGAAGCGGAGCTACAGTTTGGGGAAGGAAAGCCTTTGTGTTTCTAGATTAAAATGGAAACACAGGCTGACAATTCTTTAGTGAAGTAAAGAAAAAGTGATGCGACTTGGAGTGTCCAGATCCAGAATTCATGTCCTCAATGACAACAAGTCATTTTAAAATAGGTATTTGAAGATACAAATGCCTAGCCGATCGATGCAGTTTAATCGATTGAACTCATTCATAATTAACCAAATATAATTGATGAGAAATTATTATAAATATAAAAATATACCCACAAACTATTGTGTAGATATATATGTATACTATTGTGTGTATATATTTTCAAGAGGTTGTTATCACTTTTAATTCTGTTTACAGCAAATTAATTCAATCCAATCAGGTTTTCTGCAAGCTAGCTTTCGACTGTAAGCTTTTGACCGCGTAGCTTAGCATAAGTGCGGGTTTCCCCTGGTCTGCTATTTGAATCGGGTTGCCAATTGTCCCTTGAAAAACTGAATCGTTCCGTATTTAAGAATAGAAGTACCTGTCACGTATTTAGTGGAAAAGGAACGCACTTTGTCCCATATCACTGTGAGAGTAAAAAAAAAAAAAACAATAAAAAGCTAATGGAAAATGAAGATCAAGGGCACGTTAGATACAAAACTTACGGTAAACTTGTTCCCAGGCTCTGTCCTGCATTGTGACCAATAAGCTGACAACATATATGTAACGATCCAGAATACCCTCATCCCATTGGTTGAGCCAAGTGTCGCTCAGGGAGAAGATAGCGGGAGACAAAAGAGCAGTATGGGGGACGAATGGAGTAAAAATAAATGCTGACGCTGCTTTTGGGAGTGGTAAAAGTAGGCTATCGCTACATAATGTGGCTTTGAACTAATAATTTTTTTTTTGTTTTACAACTGTAGCCTACAGTCATTGCATTTAAGGCATAAATATGTTTACAAGTTTGCACAAGTTTGCTGGTGCACTAAAAATCTTTACAGCTTGAAATTAAGCAGGACAGGCTTATGTTTAAAATACTTATTTTATTCAGCAAAGTTTGTTATTTTGTATTAAAGTGAATTGCTGTATAATCATTTCTTTTCCATGTGTTCATGTTATTCACAAATATCCATCTAATTCAATGCAGATTTGAATAGTTAAAAATAGTAAAATAAAAAATTACACACAAAAAGGGGGGCTAAAAAAAAATCATCATGCCAGGAGGGGTGAAGGCAATCGGGTCAGCTGGAACGCACAGGTGTCCCTTTTTTTTCTTTTCTTCATGGAGTTGGCCACCCTAGTTTCCATACAGCAAAAATGTTGCTCATACTAACTGCAATTTAATCTAGATTAATAAATAAGAGGCTAAACAATTGATATAATTTTTTTTTAGTTAAAAAAGATCGAATGCGTAATCATTAACGAAGCTAAAATGCATAATTCTGCTTAAAACAGGCATGATCCCAACATAGCAGTACTACCACTGTGTTATTTCAAAAACTGTAGAAAAGAAGAAGAGTATTCTGCAGTTCTATGTTATTGCTTTGCAGAGAGTAGTGTACACGTTAAAAACAAACCAGTCATGTATTTTTAATCCACAGCCTTAGCAATGTATTTTTAATGCCTTGGGCTAACCGGTTGTAGAGACAGCGAAGAATAAAAGTGAAAAATAATCAATAGATAAATGTGTGGAATAAAAGCCAGAGTCGGATGGCAAAAAGTGTCATACATGTTTTGTTTTTCTGAAAAATGTTGGTTTTTTTTTTAGGAAATATTTGAAAAAACATAAAAAACAAAACCAAAAAACTTTTTTTTTTAACACATCAAGATTTAATCTCTTTAAAATAGTGAGTGCCCACTTTTTAGATGGCTGCTTTATCCTTCTAGAACAAAAGCCAACAATGGAGGCATTCGTTAGGGGAGTAGTTTCTAACCTTTTGTTGGATTTTTGCAGGTTCTCGCTTTGCTGTATTCATCATAAAATTACCTTTCGTGTCGCTAGAATTGTGATCTTTGCCTCGCTTCCCCCCACTGTGCTCCTGAGCCGCCCTCTACATACTGAATGGATAACATTGAAATTCTGTTTGTAGTAAACGCAACTTTAGGAAATAATAAAATTAATGTTATAAATGTACTTATGTAAAAAATAAAGCCATGCAAAAAATTGAGGAAAAACGTCTGATACAGGAAAAAGGATGAAAACCTTTGGGCTATCTCAGGTTCTCAAACCAGAAAGGAGCTTGGATAATGTGGCATGAGTCTTGTTCGCATCCTAACCCACCTGCTGGCTGATCCAGACCCAAACTGATTTAAAACATGAAAAATGTACTGCATGTTGTCCCGACGACAGTGTCTAACTTCACTTGCACCACTTCTTCTGTTTGTACGTTAAAGCCGTCTAGAGCGTCTGGGACCAGGCCACATGTGATGCAAATTAGCCAATAAGCTGCTGTCAGGTTGCTGCTGCTGCTGATGCTGCTTTAAGACACAGCAGGCAAACCTGTGACAAGCCGGGCGATGGGAAAGAAGGAGAAGACGATGAGAAAAAGAGAGCAGAGAAAGTGTGGACTTCTGGAAAAACTGTGGTGAAAGGGTGATAGATAAGTGAAATGGTGTGCTTAAAGATGACTGCACATTTAGAGGATGTTTGGCTCAACCTGCTGCTGTGAAGCAGGATTCTCCACCATGAACAGAATGAAAAATAAATATGGATCCAGGCTCAAAATGAGCACCTTGATCTGTGCTTTAGAATGGCTTTGTCTCCATTTAAACCCAGGTTTAAAGCCTTGCAGGGCAGCATAAAGCCCACTGCTCTCATTAAGCCAGAAAAAAGAAGGAAAAACAAAAAAATGGTCAGTTCAAGTGTTTGATAAAAAAAAAAATAAGAGTCAGGAAATTGTCTAAATACCAAACTGACCGATTGTTGTTCTCTACTTCAAAAAACACAGATTTTAAAATCGAAAATGTTCTTTTTTTTATTAATTTATTTTTTTATTGAATTATTCAATGTACTTGTAACATGGATCCATAAAAACCTCATTTTATTTCAGTGTTAAATTATGTCTAAAGTAACAGATTATAGTTAAAATTGTCTCTGGACCTTTACTGGTTGATGATTTTCTTTATAAGGACCCCACTGATATTTAATTGGTTTTCTCTGCTCTAAATGAATCAGACTGGATCTGTGGAGCTCTTTTTTTTTTTTCCCCACACTAAGGATCTCTGTGCCAAAACATCTCTTCCTCAAGGTTTTCCCTCCATAGAAAACTAAGGTTGATTTTTTTTTTTTTTTTTTTTTTTTCAGTGAGGTTTATAATGTTGTTTTTCATTTGAAATTTTGAAAGAAACTGAAACAAACAGCAAAAAGTCTTTTTTGCTATTTCTTATGGAATAAGCTGGATTTTTCTTACTATAGGTTTGTGAAGAAAAAATGGTAAAACTTTTAACAATAGAACATCAAACAGTAGACTAGAGAGAAACGTTTACTTTTACAACTAACTTTGCAAGTGGATCAAGTCTAACTGGTTCTCTGTGATTCTCTCTTCAACATGAAACAGCTCTTCCAGGAGACGGCGACTTCTGGAGGTGAAGCAAAATCATTGGCACAAATCAGAAATGTGTAAATTATCTTAAATGACAAACAATATGAAAAATGAATTCCACTATCTTTAATTGAATAGCTTTAATATTCAGGAAGAGGGAGGAATCTAACACCAAGCTGTTTGTTAAATAAGATCTCTGCCTGGAAGGTTTCACACATATAAACCTGTAAGTAGAAAAAGATAAATGTGCAAACAGAGTTTCACATGAAATCATCATTTAAAGATTAAAACAGATTATAGATAGGTTATGGATTATTTTAAAAGTTATTTGATATGTAGCCACAGACATGGATCTACTGATCTGAAGCCTTCGGGGTCATAGATGCTGCATGTTAAAAAACAAAAACTGCAGAAGATCATCTGTAGGATGAAAGGTTATTTTAACTGGAGTCTTAGAAAGGTTAAACATGAAAGGCTCAGATTTATGAGAGTTCAACTTCAACACTGTTTGCTTTTCTTCATCAAATGTAATGTTAGGATATTTGAAACAAATAATAAGAAAAATGCTTATAAATTGTAAGTAAGTTTGATTATTATGGTTTCTAGCACAGAAAACAATGGGGGATTTTTATGTCTTTTTATGTTTAATTTTTTTTAAACTCTGATATTCAGTCGCAACATGCATTAAAATCTGGTATTTTTCTTTGTTTTTGTTGTTATTTGTTTCTGAGCTTCAAATGGTGCAGAAAATCTTGGCATCTAGAAATAAAAAAAATCCATATTCATGGGGAGTTTCAGGTGTGATGATTACGTTAAATGGCAGGAGCTGAAAGTAATGTCACTTCAACATCAAACATCTCTGTTCAGCAGGGAAAAGACGGACATGTTAACCAGATCTGTACGCAATTTCTGCATTTTTATATGATTAGCAGCTAGAATATGTGTCATCTCTATGTTTTTTCTGAATTAAATACTGAACCTATTAACACAGGGAAGGGGGGGCACCACCTGATCAGTACACCAATTTTAGAGATAAGTTATTGGCTGATGCTTGGATTTGAAACCGATTTTACTCACTGATCTTATTTACTTTTGTAAAAGTCTATAAATCCCCCACTGCTGATGCAATAAACTTTGATTTATATTTGAAAGCAGTACTTTGAGAAGTCTTTTATTGTTTCAAAGCTAATGTTTAATGTTTTTTTTTCTTTGCAACTTGAAATTGAAATACTGAGGATGACGTAGCTACTATAAAAAGTTTGTATTGGAATGCTTTAAAATCTGTGTTGTCACCAGCATGATTTTTTAAACATTTGGGATTTTTTATTTTAATTCTCTGCGGCATAATTTCTTCTTTTTTATTTTGCTATTTACTAATTAAAGCCCGCTCCTATTTAATGCAAGCTTACCTCATTTTAGGAGGCAAGGTTCATAATTTCTGTTAATATACAAACTATCAGAGTCAGCCAGAGATGTTGCTCTAATCTCCCTGCAGCCAAGGCCACTACCCACCCGTGCAGCAATGCTGCATTTTATTAAAAACAAAATAGAACAAAAACATTTTGATTGACGACCAGTTCAGCTTGAAAAAACAACTGTAATAGTGTTTTTGAAATGAAAGACTGAAGGGATAGTGTTTGCATTTTATTTAGGGTTGGGGAATTAAATGCATTTAAAAAAATATCACAATTTAACAAAATGTTTTATTTTTTTAAATCGCAGAGACCCTAAATTTTCGTCAGATTATATTTAACAAGAGTAAGACACTGACTTCAGCCATTTAGGCGAGGGAAATACACTAAATAGGGGATTTGCTGCCACACGGGAGAAAAAGTAGCGGTTAGCACGCAGATCCATACATGTGTGTAGAAGTTTGCACACAACAAGTAAGCCTTAAAATCACAAAAACAATGAAACCGTAGACTAAAACATCTACACATTTGTGGCTAGTGCAAAGAAAAATCTAGGGGGTGGTTAAAGAAAATAAAAACATTTTGGCATAACTGTTCAGCACTGGTTTTTATAGCTCTTTTCTCATGTATGTGCAAATAAGGAGTTCAGTATGTTTAAAAATACAGTATATCTGGCTGTGGCACTTGTTAAAATTCAGGGTTATTGGCTTAATTTAATTTGTAAATTTTTCAACTTTCAGCGTCACAAACAGTTGTGCTGAATTGGACTGGAAAGAGTCAAATCTGGAGTCAAATGTCCAAATTTTACTTTAGCAGCAACAAATTTAAGTGTGACAGTAACAAATTTCAGCGCAGCAGCCCGCTGCCTTACATAAATAGAAATCCACATTTATAATGTTTTCTCACTGTTATTCTCAAATAATCGTTACAGTTTCTTAACATCAGACTATTAACTAACATATTTTTAATACTATTATAAAAGTTTTAATGATAGAAACAGGAGAAACATGTATGTAGAAGGACTGCGGTTGCTCACATGTCGACATGCTCAACGTCTTGAGGAACTTCAAAGTTTAACACCAAACAGAAGTAGGTTTTTACAAAATGAAGAAGGCAAATTGGTTCCCTGTCAGCTTAGAAAGGATTGTTAGGATCTTGTTCAGTTATATTAAGATATTATTTGTAGAAATACTACAACATAATTCAAATATATTGTGTGATAATGATAAAAATAGATTATATTTCAGACTTTTTTTCAGGAATTCAACACCAATGCTACCTGGAAACCCTTGGAGGAGCCTCACATGTTAGTATGTGTGTAAATTCTTTTCAATTAAGTCACAATGTTTGCAGTAAAATAGATTTGTTGCCATAAATTGATGGAAGGCAGTAGACCAGAGGAGACAAACCCATCAAATAATGCAAACAAAGGAAAAACAGGGTGGTGCAGATGTTAGCATGTTGCCTTGCATAAAAAAAAAAAAAAATATTTTCACCCATTTGGCAAACAAAACGTTTGCAAACTTTAAAGCAAAGCTTACATCACCTCCTCAATCATATGACAACGTTTTTTGTGTTGTTTTTCTCAGTTTCTCATGTTTTCTCTACGACTCAAAAACACACAGGTTAAATGACCAAACTGTACTCCCTTTACACAGTGACCTGTCAGTCTTTATTCATCTCTATTTTTTAGGCCACTTCTGCATCATCATGTCTTTGAAAAGGGCCAATTCCAGCTTTATAAATAAAACATTTGATTTCATAATTTCTTTCATAAAATACTCTATTATTATACCTTTGCTCCCTTTGGTTTGCAGATAATAGAACATATGCTTCACTGCATGACATTTTGGTCTTATTTTGGCCCTTAAGGGCCTTATATCTTTCCATGGGGGGATTGGTGCGCCCTGTGGCCCTTGAGTTTCACGCGTATGGCTAAGTGTGCATATTGGTTTAGCTTTGTGATGGACTAATGACCTGTCCTGACCCCCTGGCACCCAAGGACATGAAATGGATAAAAACAATGAAGCAGAACAAAATAATCTCAGGAAAATTTAGATTTATGGTTCTTTCTATGGAGGATAATGGAAACCTAACAGCAGTAGCAGCAATCGGTGTTCCTCTTGAGATTTTGATCCTTTCTATACTGTAAGGTTTTTTGGCAACTCCTTCCTTGCAGCCATTTTATAATGCTGCACCATTCTGTTCAGTGCTTAACACCACTAATGAGCTGCTACTTAGCCTCTTGGCTCTGAACTGCACACAATATCACAAAGCGAACAGACCGGTAAACTCGACTTAACAGAGGCTAAATTACTTGGGAAGTTGAACTGGGTCAGTGCGCATAAGAAGCAGTAGTTTGTCTGCTAAACCTGTGCTGACAGGGCCTGTGGTGTGGAGCAGAAGCAAAGTACATCAGAGGCGTAACTCTCGGCGATGAAGCAATATGCTTCGCCATTTGCTGCTGGTTCCAGACGAGCTTTCTGCCTCTGTGTTCAGAGCTGCAGCTAACCTGTACCTTTGTTTGGTGTTAAAGAGGCTGCACCAAAATAAAATAATAAAGAGCTTTGACCTTTTATAAGTTCAGGTGAGAGGTTTGGGTCTATTTGTTGCCAAGCAACGTCACCAATGCAGATGTGCCATTGTGTCCTCTGAATATAGATAGCACAGAATTTAAGAAAGAGGAAGTCATATGTTAAAGGCTTGATCATAGATAAATAAAATTATTCCCCCCATGAGTGTTTGACAAGTCCTCCAGGTCTATATCAAGTCAGCCCAGGGACTGAGGCTCCTAACATTTAATTAAAACCATCAGTCACACTTTAAAGCTTCACCACACAGCCTATAACCCTGCTACTCCTAAAATATGAGAGGAGGTCGCTTTTGTCTTCCTTTTCTGGTTTGTTAGGATCAGACTTTATGTATAACATAAAAGGAACTAATAAATGTCAGCGACGGCTTCTGTAAATAGCGATGATAATAATTTCTCAGTGTCTGCACAAAGATATATACTTTAGTTGAGTGGTACATAATTTATTTTGTTAAAAAAGTCTGCTGTTAGAACACTTTTAAACAGCACATAAGTCAACATTTTGTTTTATGTTATTAAAGAAAAAATACACACATAAAAATCATTCATATTTATATGTTCAGCTTTATTTGAAGTGGAAAAAAAGACAAAAAAAATGTCTCTTGTGCACAAGACAGGATTACAAATGTACAGACAGGCTAAAGATTTTTTTCTTTTTTCCTTACAATACAGAAGATGTGGTTCAATTCCAGTCAGATAAGATGATCTGACAATCGCTGTATGTTCTGCTTATCTCAATAAGTTCTGTATATTCAGGAAACCAAACACTAAACTGTTGTTCCTGGTTTTCCGTTCATCTCTAAGATGCAAACCCTGGATCTACCTGGTTATGAGTTTAATTTTACACACTATAAAATTTGCATGGTTTTTTACATGGGAACCATCGATCACAGCTCTTAAAAGGAAAAGTCCGGTCAGCAAGGAATGATCAATGGATCATTAGTTATACCTAAAAATATTGATTTAATGAATTTAGAAATTAGTAAAAAAAATGAAAACGATAATTTTCATTGCAATCACTGAGTCTGGGAGCGGCCATTTTTGCCCAAATATAGTAACACCTCACTCCTGCCATCTTCCGGCAGTGGCGTCACGGTGCAGTAAGCCTAGCACCATTCTACCTGCTTTACAAGCAAAAACAATGGGAACTACTAGACACATCTGCCATCAATTATTGAAGATTTCCAGAGGACTTCACCATTGAAATTCACCAGAGCTGTAGTGAAACTGCATGGCAGTTGGATGATAAAAAAAAAAAAATCACCTTGCTGTTTCATGATCCTCCACTGGTTCATTGTTGGATTGCCAACTTGCGCTGTTATCCATCATGGATAATGGCGCGTTGTGACAAACACCATACAGTATATGGCACTTGTACTTGATCAACAGCCAATACCACACCGTGACGTCACAAACCAGTAGGTGGCAGTAGTGTTCTTTGACAAACATGGATGCCTCCAGTACTTCTCATTTATTGTACAGTAGCCTATTTAGTAATTTCATACTTAAAGTACTTTCAGAAGTTTATATTCTGAATATGACCAGACCTTTGCTTGGATACTGGATGGATCAGCTACATACATAAGTATAAAAGACTTTAATGAACAGACATCACGCTAAAAGCACTTTGATGAATGGGTTTACATTTGTTAAGCTGCACCTCCAAAAAAAAAACAAAAAAACAGCACATTTGGAAGAATCTCTTTTGAACAGCAACACTAAAAGGAAGATATACGGCCTTGATTCCGAAAACCAAACAGAACTTCAACACAATACTAGCAGCTGTTAGGAATAGTGGTGATTTTAGTTTGTTTTGCATCTTTGAATGAACCTTGCTTCATTTGTTAGACCAAATGCTAATGGAGGTTTTAATATTTTTTTGCCTTTTTATCTAACTTGGAGTAAATCCTTGCTCTATTTTATCAACCTTATAATTTATCATGTCTTATTTTTGTTAAACAATGATCTGCTACTTGAGGTCTTCCTGTATCTACGGGAAATGCTTGCAGGCTAAGCTTTCTTTGTCAGTGGTTTTAACAGTAAGGGAAAAAAAAGACAATAACTTCAAGGTAGCATGTTGTGAGAAGAGGGTTGAAAATGTTCTTTAGAGCTTTTAAACCTTACTTCGTTCTCCCACAGTAACCACCTGAGAGCAATATAAAAGCAGAACACCGTATGCAGGAGAATCCTAATAACTTTCAGGGCCCTTTAAGTAACTTTGGGATGTATTAAACAATAACTCCTGTTATAGATATAATTTGTGCCTTGAACTATAAGTGGTAGTCTTAGTGTTTGAAAAAACAAATGTATAAAAACAGGCACTAATTATTAATGCCCTTTATAATAGGTTTGCCATTTTTAAATAATTAATAATTTGCTCTGGGTAACACATGGGGATAAAAGACTAATGTTTAAAATTTGTGTTGGTCTTTATGTTTTAGTTTGTTAACTGCTAAAAAACAAGTCTATAACCTTTTAACCAGCATCTAACAACATCACTGGATATTGTCCTGTCTGCTGCGGTCTCATCCTGATTCAGTTTAATTTAAAAAAAATCCAAATTAATCCCAAAGGTAAAATAGACATTGTTATGATTCCTATTATAGGGGTTTTCTTAATGAATAGGAGATGCTGATGTTGTAGACAGGTCTCCAGATTCTGTCTGACAGCAGGGGAGAAGAAACCGCTGCCTGAAGACACTTCCTGTTGTTATTCAGCAATGGTTGGTGAAATTGGTTCTCAAAAGCCACTGTCCTGAAGCTTTTGAATACATCTCTGCTCCATCACACCTGAAACCAAAGGCTAAATGACTTTCCAGGCATGCCACTTTAGCAGAGCCCTGGCCATTAACCAGAGGTGTAAACTACATTGACTTTATCACTGTATTTTGGTAATCTTTTTCAATTATTTGTATTTCACTCAGTAGTTTTTAAATTGACTTTTACTTTTACTTCCTGATATTAGAAAGAATTATTGATGATTGTAGCCCAATTACCATTGGACTAATCTGCGAATAAAGGGCTTCAATTCAATTTAGTTCAGTTTATTTCTATAGTGCCATTTCACAACACATGTAATCTCAAGGCACTTTACAGTTCACCAGCTCATACAGTCAAATTGATTCAAAGTTTTCTATCTAAGGAAAACCAGTTGATTGCATCGACTCATTGACTCTAAGGCAATTCCTCACACTGAGCATGCTTGTAGCGACAGTGGAGAGGAAAACTCCCTTTTAACAGGAAGCAACCTCCAGCAAAACCAGGGTCATTGTGAGCGGCCATCTGCTCAGGCTGACTGAGGTTCAAGGAGACAGAAGCAGAGATGCAAAAGGCAACTGTAAAAGGTCAGCCCCGTCCAGGAAACACACAGCCAGGCAGATGAACTCTGAGCCAGCTCCCATGAAGAGAGCACAACCAGCAAGTCACAGTCAGAAAAACAGGACTACACTGGAAAAACAGGCCGATCTCCAACATCTTTTCAATTCAAAGATAATAAACATCTTAGAAGGCCATGTGTGGTTCAATGCCACAAAATGGCTACTCGGACATTGCAAAGGAACACCAAAAATGGGGACATTTAAAGCTGGAGAAAAAGTTTTATCTCTGACAAGAAAAAAATTAACCTTGACGCTTCTAATGGTGGAAGGGACGCCATCACGGTCTGAGGTGTTTTTTCCTTACTAGAACAAGTAAACAAGGGCATCAAATAGCAGCTGGCTATGTGGAGATGTTGAAACAGGGATGGTGGTAATGACTGGGTTTTTATAAGGACAACCATACAGTTCTGATCAAGACTTTTTTTTACAGGAAAATAACACCAACCTTTTGGTCCATCTTTCAAGTTCCTCTGATTATATTTGAACTGAGAACATCTGGGCATGAATGGAAAAGGAATTTTACAAAAATGCATATTAGTTCCAGAATCCCGTTTTTGAAGCCAACTTCATCACTTGGAGCGATATTCCCACTAACCTTCTGTAAACATCAAGCATGCTAAAAAGAATCCATGACGTGATCAACAATAATGTGTCATAATAGAGTCTATTTTTAAGAAGTTTTTGTATTCTAGTCGTGGTTCCAAACCTTCGATTGGTGGATGAACAGCCTATTTGAATTAATTTATTGTTTTCAATAAATTGGCTGCTCTCAACTTTTAAGCCACTTTCCCGCTGAAAACCCAGGTTTTTCAAGACTAGGTTGACCATCTTTTGGTACTTTTCTCATTTGACTAAGAAGCCAAGTCTGGCAAGCTGCTGGGTCCATGTCTCCCACCACTTTGTGTCTGATGATGGCATTACGCTGGGTGAGGGTTGATGATAAAATCAGGGAAGTAAATAATGGAGAGCAACATGGACGGGAGCCAGGGTTTCGTCAGTATTCTTTATTATTTTGCTCTTTAATCTGTCTGAATGTTTATCAAATGGAAAGAGAGTTGTTTTGGCTTGTTAGATCAGAGGCAACTGGCCTGGTGTGTTGGTGTCCATATGTTGCATTGAATGATGTCACCTAATCTACCAGGTCTACCCGGGTCTGGTGTTCCCACTGCATGCCGATGAGAGCCAAGGCGATTTTAACGCTGAGTCGTTTCACCCGGGTTGACGCGGTTCCCACTGCCACTAAAGGCCGATTGATCTTGGGTTTTAATGGGTTTTTCGGCCAGTGGAAAAAGGGGTATAAGGCTCTTGTTCGCATTTCTACTTCTTTTCATTTTGAAGTTGTGCTTAGGACTTTCTCAAAATCCAACGGTGCACAATGCCCGAAAAATTCATGCAATTTTTTAAACTGGTTTTAAGATTTTGATCAGGATTGTAGTAAGATAAAGAGAAGAGCATGTGCAATCTACTTTCCCCTGCAGTGCGGAACCAACACAGCAATGGATAAGAAAAAAAAGACAGTAATTGGAAAATGAAATCAGTGATGCTGTTGCACAATAATAAATAAGGTTGAATAGAGGACAGGGTGAAAACATAAATGTGTCTGAGAGGATATTCAGAGGGTTACCATCTGTTGAGATGCGCTGTTTCACCTTATTTTATCACTTCATATCTATGTGACTGTGTGATATCTGTTCAGTCTGGATTTTATCATATTTAAATCTAATATGTGAACTTATTATGTAATGAACAAGACTGAATTTTTTCTGTCCACAAATTAGATCTTGTTCCATTCTACCCCAACAGATCCACGAGTTTCCTGTTTTCACTTGTTCCATAAAGCAAAAGTCCTGGTGAAAGGTCCAAATATGTCCAAAGGATGATCGGCTCAGACGAGTGCATTAGCCTCTATTTTTACTTATATTCTGCATTGCAGAGATGGAGGTCGCTGTGGATGATGAAAGATAATGGAATGTTACTGACAGCGAGGCATCTCTGTGTACTTTACACATGAATAAGTTCCCCAGTCTTGTCAGAAGCATTAGGTCCTAAAGCTTGCAACACCACGCTTCATCGAAATGGGTCGAAAGAGAGCAGCACAGATTAGTTTCATTAGATTAAATGTTCTAAATTTGTCATCATTGCATTTTCTCCTAAATGTAGAAACTATTTGGATCTGGGGCAACCATTCCGACCTTTTCCTTTGTGTTTTGTTTTTTTGTCATTTGCAGGATTAACCAAAACTGGCGGCAACAGTTTGATAAAACTGGGAGAAATGATTAGGATCATTGGTTTAAGTGTAAATATCAGTAACTGGTGTTAGTGGGTTTAAGCATGCTCTGCAAAACATGATCCAAACCCATGACTCTTTGTAATCAGCCTTTGGGTAAGCTTGGCCTTCTTCTTCATTAGCACTTAGCTACAGTTCAATAAATAATGACTTGGGGTGAGATGTCGTGAGCTGTTTTTGTCCATCGTTTAAACCTTAAAAGCTGAAAGCAGTGCTTAACTCATGACTGTATTCTGTTTTATTTATAATGTTTTTGAGATATAATCACAGACAAACTCCTAAAAATAGCTCCGCTAGCAGCAGCTCTTTAAAAACACTAACACTATGGAGGGTTGAAGGGGAAAAAAATAAATAAAAAAATTGATCATGAAATAAATAAATTTATGATCAAATCATGAAATGTGAAATTAAATAAATGCCCCATTAAATGTATTTATCTGATGTTATTATATAATTAAATGTTTAATTAAATGATCTATGAAATAAATAAATGTATAGTCAAACAATTAAATGTAAAATTTAAAAAAGTCATTAAATGTTACATTTAATAATTAAATGTACTATTTATTTATTTAATTATCTATTTATCTATTTATCACTCCATTAAACTAATTAGGGATTAGATATGCCCCTAAATTATAGCCTGATAAACCAGACTTAATGTGAGATTAAATGTGTAATTTAGTCTTGCCCCGATGAATGAGACATCGGAAGATTGCTGATGAGAACAACCCGTTGTTTTTCAAACCATGTCTGTGCCTATTGGCCAACGCTGTGACCAATGAGCTCAGCTGACTGTGACGTAGGAAGCGCGACAGGAAGCTGGTGGGGGAGTGTGAACAAACAGCCTGTCGGTAAAACGGTGAATGTGCATAGAGCGTCTTCCTGCTCACATTTAAACGAAAACCCCAAGTCTAGTCCTTCCAAAACTGATTCCAAAGCTGAGTCAAAATTCACCATTAGCGCCAGCGGTCCTTTACTCACGACTATGCCGAGAGAGGGCCGCTGCAGACGGGCTGCAGTTAGCCCTGGCTGCCGTTAGCCTCAGAGGTCCGCTGGTTGCCGTGGTCCTCTCAACTTCGGAAATTGTTTTTTTAATTATGCATTAAATCGCTAAATGGACCATATAGTGACGCTTTAAAGTATAATATTCTCGCCTTAAATTATCTTAAAACATTTAACAACAGCAACAGAAAGAGAACTTTTAACTTTCAATGGAGCGCTTCATTGAAAGCTTCTGCTGCTGTAGTGCATGCTCCTGTTGTGCTTTCTCCAGCGCAACTTTGTCGTCATGCCCTCAAAACCCCGCCTGCTTTGCATCCAGAAATTCAAAACACATCTCTGCGTTGTGATTGGTCTACCAGATTTAGGGCCTCGGGCATTGATCAAGGCTAGAAAAAAAGGATTTTGGCTGCTGGCGGGTGGGGCTAGTTTACTAGGCTACCTACTGTAAACTAGGGATATGAAGGCTGGAGATTCTCACCAGATGAGTTGGAAATGAATTGCATTACCTTTCTGTAGTTATTTCTACCTTTCACGGTCTTGATTCTGTTATGATTTACTTTGCTCCGTATTTTCAAGTTTTAGTGGTTTAATTCTTGTTTTGTTGTATTTTCTGGATATATTTTAGTTCTCAGGTTTTTCATTGTTGTCCTCTGTTGCCCTCTTGTGTGTATGTTCCTTTTCCCTTGGCTTCCTCGTTGTCTCCACTCACACCTGCTCCTTATCTGCCTGTTAGCCATGCCTTTGTTTCAGTCAGCCATAAATACTCTCCTCTGCTGTCACTCCTTGCTGGTTCCTTGTCGTCGCTGGTTCCTTCTGTCAGGATTTGGTTGATGTTCAGAGGACCCAAATGCAGAGGCAAAGAGGCTGAGGTTATTTCTTTTAGTTTATTTGGTGAAAAGAGTAAACAAAGGCAGGAATCCAAAAAGCCTACTCAAAATCTAAAACAAACCAGAACCATGGAGACATCAGGGGAACACAATCACCAACAACGAAGAGGAATCCATAAAATACAACAAAATAGGAATTAAACCAATAAAACTTGAAAACATGGAGCAAAGTAAAAAATTACAGAATCAAGACCAAGACACTACCTTTATCAGTTATTGAGATTGATTTAACAGTAACAAAAAAACAACCAGCAGCCAATCAGATGTCAGGGTTTTGTACTGTTTAGAAGAGGCTCTAGTCCTGCCTACTAAGTTAGAATAGTGAAGTTTACAGTTTTAGTGATTTCATAACGTGACAAAATTAAATATGTTTAAATTAATGTATTTAACAATGATGATATTTATAGCTCACTTAAATTGTTACTGTCATTCACCTGCTTAACTCTCGCCGGCTCCTAATTATCACTAATCTCATACACCTTCTGGTTCTGCTTTATATTTGGCTCAGCCCAGCTGTCGGGGCCCGATCATTGTTTGGTTTCTGTTTGCTGTTGGGTTTATTTCTAAGGTTCATGTCTTCATTCCCGGCTGCCAGTGTGTTGAGGGATTTAGTATTTGTCTTGTCTTCTGATTCTGTTCTGGCCCTTTCCTTGCGGAGCCCTCCGGGTTTTGGCTCAGAACGCGGGGAAGGTTGGTTTAATTCCTGTAAGCCTGGCTCCTAGGAGGAGACCAGTTAAAGTCCTGCAAAAATCCTGGTACCACATCTTTTCTCTGTCCCTCAACCACTGAGTCTGCCTGCCTGCATCAGAGCCAGGCTGTCTGCACCCGAGCGTGTCTGTCTGAGCACACTGCTGCAGTCATTGGAACTCTGAACCTGCCTTCACGCTCTGAGGATTCCCGGAAGCTTGCATGCCTCTGTTCCGACTCGGATCAGAATCCTGAGTGCTGAGAGAATGAATCTATTATTACAATATCAAACCAAGTGTTAAAAACTAATAATGTAAAGCTTTGCCAATTAAATTCAATCAAAACTTAAGAAAGCCAAAATATATTCAATGACAAACATGAGCTCTGATGTCAGGCTGAAGTAAACATTCATACCAGGAGAGCTAACTGCAGCACCACCATCCAGGCCATGCACTGTGTGTCCCACTTCCATCAGGAAAACTATTCAGAAATATTGAATTTTGTGGTTGACTGGCTCAAGTGATGTCACACACAAGGCCGGGGTTCGAATCCCCGCTTGGAGAATGGGCTGCCAGTGTGAGTCCTTAGACAAGACCCTTCACGCTAATGTCTACTTTGTAAGTCGCTTTGGAGAAAAGCATCTGCAACATCTATAAACGCATAAACATTTTGCATCCGAAATAAATAGACTGAAAAACAAGCAGCAAAGGTAATCCTCCCTCTGCTAAACATCTTGCCGTGGGTATTTATCATTTATTGTTATTATTTGCTATACATTTCTATTCATGATCATTTAAATTTATTGTCTAACAATAAATTAGAATTAGTGAAGATAGGGAAAAGGGATGAATTGTTAATTTCCTTTTTAATAATTTGATTTTTTATTTACTTCCATTGATGTATTGGGAAATGTCAAGAATTACCCTTCTTTATGTTACTGGAGTCCTGAAGAAAACTTTTTAAATTTGTACATTTTTTAAGAGTACTGTTTGTGATTGTGGGGCTATGATTGATATAGCATGCAGCCACAGCTTTATATATTTATTTAAAGGTATGTTCACACCGAATGCAAATATCGCAGCTGGAGCGAAGGATTCCTATAACTTCTCTATGTAGAGGGCGGTTATGGAGCGAAGCAAAGCGGAGCAAGGGGATGGTGGCAAATTTAAGAAGGCGAACAGCACGATTTTTGCAAACTTGGTGCCATTTGATTGCCACTTTTGCTAATCAAGTCGAAAAATCTGAACTTTTGTTTACATTGGGGTTGCAAAAATCCAGTCAAGGACTAGATGTGGCAAGTGGAGACAAGCTAATTTTATTGAAAAGATAGAGAATATAATGTTGACAAAGGATGAAGTAGAGATGCTCTTAATATGATTTAAGGTCTCTTTTAAAAAAGTTTTTTTAATTTGGTCCAAGAATGAAACATTTCTTTTCGTCTTACCTCCCACGCAAACCGATGCACTTTTGCCCCAGCTCTGTCGATTGGTAAAACCGGTGGTCCAAAATGGGGGCCGTTTCTCAATATGTGTACTTGTGCATTCTCATGTGCTTGTGAAACGTCATCAGCCTCAGCCCTGGTTTTGTTCCATTTCAGAACAAGTGTA
This sequence comes from Cyprinodon variegatus, assembly GCF_000732505.1. Lineage (NCBI taxonomy): Eukaryota > Metazoa > Chordata > Actinopteri > Cyprinodontiformes > Cyprinodontidae > Cyprinodon > Cyprinodon variegatus. Next base: position 523,941 of record NW_015150915.1, on the reverse strand, counting down.
ACTATATGGCCCATTTTCTGATTTAGTGTGTATTTTAAAAGAAAGTGCCGATGTTGAGAGGACCGCGGCATCCAGCATACCTCAGAGGGTAACCGCAGCCAGGACTAATCCTAGCCCATCTGCAGCAGCGCCTCTCTCGCCGTGGCTGTGTGTGAGGTATCACTGGCTTTGATGGCGATTTTTTCATTTAGCAAAATGTTAATTTGATTTGTGTTTATCTGACTATGTTCATTATTATTCCCCCACTAAATGAAAAAAGTCAAAATGCATTATTATCTAGAGACTATTAATAACAGGAGGTGAAATGCAGCTCCAGACGAGCCGAGCATGTGATGACGTCACGAGTACACTTCTGATCCAATTGACCCAGATTTATGCTGCGTGCTCCCGTTCTCTAGCCTGGGTGCCATTCCGAACTTAGTCCCGCCCACAACGTTTGAGGTCGGGAAGTTCGGTCTGGCATTGCTCAACAGTAGCGCGAGTATGCTAGCACAATATCTGGCGGGCCAATCAAATTGTCAGGGCGGGCTTTATACGATGATGGACAGATGATCAACAGTAACGTAATCAACAACGTCACCAAACGGCGATGCAACTCGGCGTGAACGACGAGGTGGATATAGACAGCGGGCGTTGCCAGCTCCTTTTCGGAAGCCCGGAATCCTGGCTGCTGAACAACAAGTGGAGGGACATGCTAAGCTCAGATGTTTTTCAAGCCAACGTTATGGGTATCGGCGTGGACGAAGTTCGTCTAACTTACAAATGGTAACAGATCATCTGACTGTCTGATTTAGTAAATAACTCGCAATGTCGTGATATTAATCCCATGTTGTAAACATAGTAGGTAACGTTGTACGTTTGAGGTCGGGAAGTTTAACATACGTCACGCACTCCGTTGCTCTTATTGGTTGTAGGTCTATCCAATTGAGTGCAGAGGCATTTTTTTTCCTGGTTCGTTCGAAACACGCCCCATAATCACAGCTCTATGGAGCAGTATCAGACTCATATTCTGACTAGAATTGAGTAGGACTACGTCATGCTACCCGTTCTCCCAGAGTCCATACTTTCCTGTCAAGAACATACTTGGCGAGAACACGAGTCGCTACCCACATTATTTTGAATTGAGATATGGTCAGGGACTGTCCCTGGGAATCCGGGACATCTGGTCAGCGTATTAACTCCAGCCTTAGTCTCTAACCCGCCTTCAGTTTTCTGTCTAACCGGTATACTGCCGCTGTGCTCTTCATAGCTTTGGTTCATCACAGTTAACACACTTTTTATGTTCCCAAATGAACTATGGGAAAACTGTAACAAACTGAACTATATAACTTGTTTTACAGTGTGGTTGCATCATACATATTCATTTATTCTTTTTTTGTCCATGTTATACATGTTTCTGTTTGTATCTCATTTTCTTTTTACCAAACGTAACTTTGTTCAGATTATACACATTATTATATATACTCCTGTTTTTCCATATCCTATTATCGAAACACAACCATTGTTGTTTGTGTTTTTCCTATTCACACACCACGGCTTTGTAGCTGAACCTATTTCTGGTAAACTGTTTATTGGCTGTAGTCAGATGTGCTTACAGGGTACACACAGCTCCCTGCCTGTGCTTCAGTTCCACCCCTGTGGTGCACTCATCAGCTCATTGCTCTCCTAACATCATCTGTGCATTTGGCTATCTGGGCCACCATAACTCTATATGTGGCTGAACATCTACCATGGGTAAAAAACACTTTAGTCTTTCCCCCAGGATTTTATTTCTTACTGCTCACGATAGGTGATGAAAAAAAAAAATGTTTTTGGATTTCTATCAAAGGAATCCCTATATTATATCAAGTATAAATATTTCATTATCTTACGGTAGTTTTTTAAAATAAAGATCGAGATGAAAAGACGCATCGACCTTTCCTGAATTTCTCTTTCTCTCATTAATCTATTTCTATCCATGCAATTGGGATGTAAACATTTCCTTGTACTGTCATTAAATGTTTTCTCCATTTTCTTTCAATATTTGAACGTTTTAATTTACATATTTTTCAAATTCAGCTCTTTATTATCATGGTGTTTTGGGGGATCTCTGTGTTTTTTGGAATCAAGAGTTAGATTTAATTCTAATCTTTTCCAAATCTTTCTTCCTACAAACAGAGAGTTGTAAATGTTGTGACAGGCTAAATTAAGGATTTAAATTACTCTCCCTACTATGTTTCATTGCCATAATGCATGTAAAGGCTTTTGCATCTTCTGTAGTGTGTGATTAAATGGTGACAGGACATATTTTTTAAACATTAAAAAAACACATGCTGGAAAATGCTGGAATTGCAAAAATTATTCTGAATTAAAAAAATATAAATGCATTTTAATTTGTTTCATAATTAGCTATTTGTGATATCTAAATATGTATTTGAAGATTTGATCATTTTCCTTGAATTCCAAAAAAATTATAATAAAAAAATAAAATAAAATCCACAGGACTTTGTTTCAAAGTTTAAAGACATTTCACTTCCCATCCAGGAAGCTTTTTCAATTCAAAATGTCAGAAAAAGCATTGAATTCAAGGCTTTATAGAGTGGGCCAAAAACAAAGCCTTGTTTTGGCTTAGAAAACATGCAAAACAAGGCTTTTATTTTAGTCCATTCTATAAAGCCTTGAACTCAGTGCTATTTCTGATATTTGATTGTTTTTGTTTTGTTTTGTTTTTTACTTTTTTGGAATGACGATGACCTGGATGACTGAGAGTCTTCACAAGTAATTTTCCTTGAATTTTTAAAAATGTAGGAGCTAAAAGCTCAAAATCTGAAGTACTGAAGTGTAATTTTGCGGTTTTATATAGGATATTGGTATGTTTCTATATGGTACCACCAAGATTTTTAGCAGATTTTGCTAAAGCTGTTATGTATCTCTTTCTGTCATATATTTAGATGACTTGATTCCCAGCTCAGACTGAAAAGCCTGAGCCCAATAGTGTAAACGGAGGTCTTCAACAGGGGGTCCGCGACCCCTAGGGGGTCCATGGAGGTACTGCATGGGGGTTGCAAAAGTTTTTGTTGATTAGATTTTTTTTTATATTCCTCCTGCAATTTTTTTCCACTAATTGAAATCTCTTTAAATCCACATTAACATGAATTCAACACACTCTAGTAAACAGATAAATGGAGGCAGAAGATGTCTTTCAGTCATCAATGCACACATTCAGCGACACACAGGAGCTCTTTCAAGCTGGGCACCGTTTCATTCACAACACCTGTCCCATCAACAAAGAACAAAAGTACTTTAATAATCCCAGGGGGAAATTACTTTCATTCCATTACTCCATCTGTAATAGAGTGACCAGTTTGATATACTGTAACACAATTTCCTACGATATATATATATATATGATTAGGGGGTCCCCGCTCCATCTCGCCAATCAGTTTGGGGGTCCTTAGCCTGGAAAATGTTGAAGACCCCTGGTGCAGAGGAATACAGAAGCAGTTGTTGATCCTTAGACTTTACACTTTACACTTCTCTCACAGTGATTGAGTTGACCTTTACAGCTTTAGTCGCTTATTTCCTGATAATTAAGACACAAAGCTTTCCAAATAAGAAAAAAAAAAGAACTTAAAAGAGGGAAAATATCTGACAAGGTAACTAAATCCCAATTATTTAAAAGAGCCTGAGGCATACTGGTGTTTGCATCAGGCTGAACTTAAACTATTTTCACTTTTTATAAATCTTCGGTTTACACAAACTGATAAAACTGCCGTCTGATTCATGCAGATTTATCCAACCTACAGTGACACAAAGTGCCACCGCATTACTCACACACAGAGCCGAATCCCCCAGTCTCTGTAGCTATATTTGTATTCTACAGTCCTGATGCTGTTCTTACATGTTTGATGATTAAATCTTACTTCATGTCTGTGCCTTTACTCCTTTCTCCTAATCTATTCGAGTACGCTTTAACAAGTCCTTATTTACACTACACCCAATCTTGCAGCTCTTCCATGTTGTGAAAGAACATGTTTTGACAGTTTTTTATTAACTCACTGTCACCTTCTAGGCCTCTGGAGTTCTTTATTTTTCATGAATTCCCTTTAAGAGCCTTCTGCCTCTACACATTACTGACAGACTCACACAGAAGAGGTCACCCAGAGGTCGACAGAGACAATCTAACAGCAGCTGAGAGATCATTTCAAGCTGTTTCCTCAAACAAGACACTACATGATTCATATAGATTCAACAGACACATGAATAATTCATCCACATGCAGTTTTGCAAGCTTTTGCCTTTCAGCCTAGAAATCACGTCACACAAGAAGCTCTCATGTCTTAATTCCAAACAAATAAACCCAGAAACCTCTAATTATGTGCTGTCATGCATTATCTTCATATAGTAACTATAGTGACTTCAACTAGTTGTAAGGTACCTTTTAGAATGTCGCAAAGCTACAGAGGAGATACTTATTTATTCTGGTTTCTTTATTTTTTCCATATTTCATAAAATATGTATTAGAAAAAACATAATGGTAGAGAGGTGTGATATGTACGGAAGCCAAGAGCGGTCGTACTCAACATATTATTTTTCCTTTGCCTCGAAATAATGACATAATTATCTCGTCATCATGGTTGAACAATTAGTTGATTTCTTGAGATAACGAGATGATTAACCTGTATGAGTAATGAATGAGGCTTGCCAACAGCCCTGGATTTCCAGTCCATCCATGCCTGCGGTGCCAGTAGTTGTGCAGTCGTTGTATCGTGTGTGCTCAAATAATCACTTTTTGGTTTCCTATTTCTTTTCATTCATTGTCAGGTCTTGGTGGATGATTGGATTGCATGGAATACAGTAGAAACAAATCTGTTTTTCAATGAAAATCTTTAGTCTTGACTCATTTTGGGGGTTTATCTTATACCCGTTACAAGAGTAACACTGGGTCTGGTGAGAAAACACCCGGTGACAGAATGCCCGGCGCTAAGGAGCTGGACGCATTGGTCTAATTGCTTATGAATCAGAAGTGGAAGCAAATCATCAAACCACCAACGTTGTCTCGTTACCTAAAAGTTAAACACAGGATTATTTACAGAATTACACATAGGCTGCCATGACTTCTACTTATAAATCCTCTCCTGCTATTGTTGTATTGAAAGATGTAATCAGTTTTAACGCACACCAATCATCTCGTTATGACAAGAAAACGGCTTTTGTTATATTTAGATGATTAGAAAATTAACTGGTAGTAATCTGAGTATCTAACGGATACGTCCTCTCTCATCTTCCATATTTAGTCAATAGTTTTTTTTTTTTTACATTTTATCATTATATATATACTATATATTTATTCATATAAATAATCCACAAAACGCTTAACCTATAAAGCTGCATGTACACCAAACGCATGAAAGTATAGCGTGTGGCTCAGGAGAGCTAAGCAAAGCGATGCGATGGATGTGTTTGCGGCAACAAAACAGGCATGTTTTTGGTGATTACAGCCAAGCATAAGTGACACTACGCCTGCAATATTTGGGAAATCATGATCACAGGAGTTTAAAACTCTGAACCTTTGTGCATTTTTGCTTTGCGCTAACCAATCAGGGATTAGACGTGAAGTATTGACTAAGTTGTTTTTTTTTTTAAATCAAAACGAAAGATAGAGAAAACTCAGAAATGTTGACAAAGACAAAGTTGACAATTAAGGAATGCTTTTAACAGGTTTGTAGGTAGCTTTCGAAAAAACTCTTTTGTTTTACCCTTTTACCCAAAAGGACTTTCGAATCATCAGTGTCGCCAACTTAGCATTTTTGTCACAAATTTAGCGCCTTTCAGACCTTTATTTAAAAAAAGTGCCTAGCTGCAACTCTAGCGTGTTAGTGTCTATGTTAATGGTGAATTTGTCAAAATAAATGCAGCAAATTCATTCCTCCTGAACGAGTGGATCTTAAGCCTCCCTCTCTCTGTCTGCTGTCTAAGCTGAGCAGGCCTGCGCTGCAGCAGAGAGTAAACCTTTCTAATACAATTCCAGATCAGATGTGTAAATATGCTGGTAATTCCATTGCATAATTGAATTAAAAAAATAATCTAAACTGACACAGATGTCTCACATTAATTACCTCCATTTTTAGTCAATTTTGTAGTGTTAAAGTAACACTTTAAGAGTTAAATTTGACACCAATCTGAGTGCATTTGGTCCCACTCTGAATTAGCGTTAAATTAACTCTAAACATAGTCTATATATTGTGTTTGTAATAACTCTGAGTTATATACATACTTTGACACTGCATATTTAACACTGTGCAATTTATGTGCACAGCCTCATTCTCTCTCCTTCTGCTCCTCCAGTCTCTGTGTCTTTGTACAGTGTGCAGCTTGTTTTTTCTTTTTCTTTTGCTGAATGAAAGAAAACTAATAGTGCATTTATGCCATCAATTAGTATGGAGTATGGAACTAAATGGTTGAATTCTATGTATTTTTCTTTACTTGTTTCAGTAAGTCTCTGTTAAACTCTTAAAATCCCCACATTTCTTACTGCCAGGTCTCCTATCTCTCTACGCTGCTCTGACGGTTGAAAAAAGGGTTCAGAATGTCATGCAGCTGAATGACATTTAGAATGGAAATTAGGTGATGACGTCATTTACCACCTTTTAGGACATCTAATAGTGAATTTCCTTGCTGAGTAACTTGGCACACTGTAAATCATTCATCATTAGTCGTCAGTCACCAGCCAGCCCCCCTCTGTCCTGTTCTGGTAATCTCTCTGCGCGTTGGACTTCTCTGATCCAACTGTCCTTCATTTTTCCCACTGGTAGATCCCCTAGTTCCAGAGTTAGGTGCAGGCGGCCGTCTATCTCTGCCCTGTTCTGGGGCACTCTTTGCTGGGGTAGTTGCTCTAATCTCCCACTGCTCCTGAGTTCCAAAATGCTTCTTCTCCTTACCTCCTGGACTGAAGTGAGATAAATTCAGGCATTGTTAGACCAAAGGAGGTGATGGTACTTTACAAACTTATTCTATTTCTGGAGAATCTGGTGAATCTAGGGATGTCAGCTGGGTTCTTCGTTGGGCCTTCCAAAGTAAATAAAACACCACAACTTGTTTCAACAATCCAGGTCCATCATGTTGAGGTGAAAATGGCAGGCTGAAGATTGCATGGTGGACAAGTTGCCCCCTGCTCTTACGAATGGCTGACGATATATCAGGCGAGTGACAACATCTGAACCTGTTGATGTTGTTGCAAGAATCACTTATGATGTTAACTCACCATTAGAGCTATGCAATGCTAGGCACATGGGTGCAGCCATCAGAGCTTTGTAGTTGATTTTCATTGGCATAGATGACATTACTTGTATTTGTAACTGAGTGATGAGGTTGCAGAAAACCAGATTTTAATATCAATTTAAAATTAAGACAAAATAGGCTTTGTAAACTACTGTTTGCATCATCTGGAATGAGAAAATTGCAATTCTCCAGTTGCTCCATATTTTTAAATCATGATTCTGAAATTTCTTTACCCAACCTTTGACATGCTAAAGGGCCGGTTAGACTCCCGCAGCAGTGTGTCGCAGTGAGCTTGTAGCAGATATTTTTGATTATGCCCAAGATTGAAGCGTGGTCTCCGCTATGTTATTCCACGCCAAAATGCAAGAGGGACAATTGTGAACTGTGGGTCTAAATATGGCTGAGGCGGTGAGGAAGTGGGGGCAAGTTTGTGCAACAACAGAGGGACATGAGGGCCAAAAAGAGCGGGGATCCAGGTGGAAAAAATGGTCCCAGCATTCTTG
>NW_015150915.1:510088-515429 GCF_000732505.1 Cyprinodon variegatus | reverse complement strand
GGGGAGGAAGCCAAGATATCAGGCAAGGGGCAGATATGTTCTTAAAATAAAAACAACCTTAGGGGCTGGAATTTCAATGTAGTTTGGACAAATGGGGTCTTTTAGATTTCTGCCTCTTAGATTTCAACTTTAACATTTTCTAAAAATCACAATTTCCTTATTTTATAATTCCACCTAATACTAATTCCATTATTAAAATAAATAAATAAACCAAACAAGGAGTTTCTGCATCCATTGTCTAACTAGCTTGAGAATTGTGCCTCTTTCTTGTTCCCATAGTAACTTGATGGAAATAATTACTGCAGTCATTACATTAAAATGATCTCCAGGGCTCTAAGGTTTCCTATACAATAGTTTTAATCTGAAATACTTGAATAAACTTATATAAATGTATTTTAAATTTAAAAACAAAGCTACAGAATCTTTTCAACACTTATTTCAGCTATATATCAGAAAACTTCCCTATTGGTTTAACAGCATTCCTCTGTTTTAGTTATTGTTTAATTTCTTGTGTAAATCCAGTATAATGTGTGCTCAAAAACCATGTAGTTTGCTCCACTTGTTGGTTTGGGGAAAGCAAAGGAATACGTCTCACGGAGTTGATTAAAATTTTTAATTACCAAGCTTAAATCATAATTACATTGAATGCTCTTGTAATTTTCTTCATTTTGCTTCAGCAGTTATTTTTGACTATCATTTTTTATCTTTGCCATTAACAACTCATCTTGATTTAGATCTACTTTGCCCCATTTATTAACTCTTATGTTGTGCACAGCCCCACTTCTTATGGAAATAAAACCTTTTGTGTGTTGCTGTGTGTCCATAGTTCAGTTCAAGCCAGTTTTATGACTGAGCGGTATCAGGCTACAGAGCTGTCAATCAACGAGGACAGGAGGTCACGCTGCTTTCCTCTTGCATATTCACCTCATCCAAACTGTTCATATTCAGGGAATATTATCTCCTGTGATAAAATTCTTAAATATCATTATATAATGACAAAAATTATGTGGCAGAACTGATGTTTATACTGTGAGCTTCTGTGGCTACAGCTGAAGTGTCAATCTGTCTGAAGGCTGTTCCAAACCACAATCCAGGCCACTTCTAAATCAACAGTAGTCGGTTTATTTCCTGTCCAACTTTCATAACGTCTAACAATACATTGACACAGACTGACCAGTGTAATACCTAAAAGCCATGAGAGAAATATTTACATGGATAAAATATTGAACATGGGTTGTGCGAGGATGCTTGGACTTGTAAAATACTTTTTTCAGGCTGAAAACTGCCTAGAAGAGGGGCAAGGGTCAAGAGGCATTGAGACGAAAGTCGCAAGGATCAAAATGGGACATTTAATAAAGATATGTAAGATGAAAGAAGAAGATGTATTATAATATAAATATTACATTTAAATTAATGCAATAAATTGTCAAATGTAATTGTAAGATTTTTGATAGATTATAAATTATTATAAATATTTTATTTATATAAATAAAATGAAAAATATATATATTTATTTTTATTGGTCACCTATCATAACCTTATTTTTTGTCACAAGTATGAAAGGATGCCAAGTACATTTTTGACCCTCTGCATCTTAACTTAAAATGCACTTTGATGTGTGGACCACTAAGAGGCAACATAAAGGAGACCGCCTGAAATCCGACCTTCTGGTAAGGGACTTACAGTAGGGAAACTTTGATCTGAAGCTAAGTACCCGCTTCTCTCCTGCCTCTCAAACCAAAACCAAAGCAGATGGCAGAGATCAAACTATCTTCACCCTATTTTTCTATGAGTTTTGAAAAAAATAAGCGAGATACCAGTGACTAAATAATTTTGAGCAGATTTTTATAAAGCTCTTATGAGTCCCTTTCTTTTACACATTTAGATGTTTGATTCCCGGCTCAGGCTGTTCAGAACACAGAAGTAGTCATTGATCCTTAGATTTACAGTTTGGTCACATTGACTGAGTTGAACTTTACAGCCTTAGTCACATATTTCCTGATAATTAAGACACAAAGCTTTCCACATAAGAACAAAAAAAAACTTATAAGAGGGAATATATTTGACATGGTAACTAAGCTCCTATTATTTAAAAGAGCCTGATGCATACTGGTGTTTGGAACTGTCACCCCTCCTGGCCTAAATAAAAGTAACCAGGGACAGGGTACGTTGTTTAAAGCTAAATAACTAGAATTTTAATTATTTCAATATTTTGAATAAATTTTACAGTCTTTTAAATGCTGAAATAAAAAGCTAGCAGGCTCGCTTTAGCATCCTAGTATTCTTGAAGTTATGACAGACTTTATCTTAACAGCAGCTATATTCTATGTTACATAATATTTTGTGCAGGTGTTCACCTGTCTTTAAAAGCTTACAGAGGCTTTTTTTTGTTTCTGCAATACATTCCTAAAGTCACATGTCTTCTGCTGTAGAAACATAGCATAGGGAAAAACAAATCCTCAGCTGAACAATCTGTTTCAGGAGTTTTAGCTCATGTAAAACGTTTAAATGTGACCTAGTACATGGATAAATATGGTAACTGTATGTATGTATGGGTGTGTGTGTGTGTGTGTGTGTGTGTGTGGGTGCACGTGTCTAGCCCTCAGTGTGAGGACCATTTTTTCCAAATTCACCATCAAATTGAGGACCAGTTGTTGCAAAGTGAGGACATTTTGCTGCTCCTCACATGCTATTTTGTTAATGGTTAGGTTTAGGGATAAGGTGCAATTGGTTAGGGTTAGGGTGAGGTATGCATTGGTAATGATTAGGTTTAGGGTTAGTTTTAGGGTTAGGGATAGAGAGGGTTGAAAATGGCTGATAATCAATGGAAGTCAATGGGAGACAATACATTGTCCTCACTACGATGGCAGAAGGAGTGTGGGTGTGTGCGGGTTCGTGTGTGTGTTTGTGGGGGGGATTGTGTGTATCGATGAATGGAATAATTATACAGCAAACAAAATAAATATTGAGAACACCACCATATTTCTCAGACATGCTGTTGACATGACATTTTCACCAGATGACGATAACAATGCATGCAATCCACACATACAAAGAAATCAAACCAGATGCCCAGAAAGTTATGTCTTATAAAGTGAAATGACAAAGGGAAATCTCAAAAGCAGCAGTCCCCATGGAAACGGCACCTATTCTGCTTTTAATTGCTTAAGAAATCCTCTCAGTGTGATGATGCCCTGTTTATATCTGATTTTGCAGCCACTAGTTTACACCCCTTCGACTTTGATTTCATGGTCATGTTAGTGTTTAGTGTTGCCATGGAACACCCAATGAGGTTTTATGGTTTTAATGGAAGAAACTCTTTAGCTGGGCACGCTGTTCACAGCGCGGCTACTTCAGCCAGGTCCCTACAGGGTTTCAACACAGGTCTTCAATGGAAACACTGTTGTTCCTTTCATATTGCTTGAACCGTCCTCTTTCATTTCCCTTTTGCTCTCACTCCCCAGGCATGTTTAGTGGCTCAGTCACTGCCAAAATCAGGCATAAATGGAGAAATATGTTAAGTGTGCAGATTAAGCTAGGCTGATGGAAAACAATCTGTGATAAAGTGGGTGCCACTGCAGTCACAGTAGGACATGCATATTGCCAAAAGGATTTTACAGGTAATGCGTATTTGAATTATAGAAAGCTATTCAATACCTAGAGCTACTGTGGGTTTAGGGCGCCCCATGCTCGTAAGCTTCACAGTTTCATCCCATTAAGAAATCCCAAGTTAATACAGGCTGCACCACTTAGCAACATATAAAAGAAAATGAATTACCTGACATCACTTTATGTCAGAGGATTATTTCAACCAGAACAATAAACACCATGACTCCAGAGAGCTGCATCTGATTTTAGATTGCAATCAAAAACTTAATTGCATATTTTGGCACACATCTTTTCTTTAATTATTATTATCCATGGATCTGTGATGTTTTTAATGTTTGAGAATCACATACCGGATTAAAAATAGCACTTAACTGAAGCATTATCCAGTTCAAGTTTGATCAGTTTAAGCATTTTAAGATGATGATGATAGATAATAGACCAACAAACTTACTTTCCCTAGCAGATAATTATAACTGTTGCCATGAGGTTCCGCTTGCCACTTGTACATTAAACATTACTGAAAATTATTTAGGTAGTAAAATTGTATACAACGGACACGGAGATGGAAAGGGAGGTGAAAAAGAACGAGAATAAGAACTAAGGGGAGAGAAAAAGACTGAGACAGGAAAGAGAGCATGAAAAGTGACAAAATAGCCAAAATAGAAGATATACAGTAACCCCTAAAAGTCTGCTTCCACACATGTATGAGACGAGAGGGACAGAAAACAGAACATCAGCAAAATCCCTTAGATATCAATGTATGTGGAAGGCAAAACATGCTGATTACAAAATATTATTCAGGGTGGTATATATGTATCTGTAGCTATAGCTTAGTTTAGTAGTAGTGTGTATCTGTTAACATCTGGAAAGAGACTACGTATGCATTGGCAGCCTCCTGTATAACGGATTTACAAAGCTTCTTTAGAAGAAAATATGTTCAATAGGAGGTGTTGGTGGCCACAGACTTGCCCCACTTGGCCTAGGACCAATAAACACAGAAGGACACGAGGACCTGTCTCCTGAGCAGACAAACCCCAAAGGGGCCCAAACCCTGATGGGCTGAACCCAGGCGCCATACGCTTTCATCTACGCAAAGCGAGCCAATGGGCTCCGCTGGCGGGCGATCATTCCCAAGGTGGACCTGGGTGGGTCTGAGGCCCAGGGGGCACCAACCACAAGCAAGGACCCAGCAGTGCTTGAAGGAAGACACCAGAGCAGGTAGCCAACCTGCCAAAGGAGGATCCTGCCGTTTTGATAAACTCCCACCAAAATAGCTCAAAGATGAGCTATTCCTGATGCTTTTAAAACTTATATGTATTTTTATGTTTAAGCTAAAGAATTGAACATCAGCACCATTAATATTAAATGATAGAGACTGTTCTACCTCTAACTAGGACTCATCTTGAGCTGTTATTTAGCCATTTACAGATGTATTGTAGCCTATTCGCTTTGAAGTGATGAGAGAAGTAGGGCCAATGTAATCCTACTATGTCTTTGGTCTTCTAGCTAATACGTGGGGTTTATCTTTCCAGAGAAATTCGGTAGTGGAAGATTTAAACCATCCTGGTTTTCTTGGAATCATAGGAAATAGATCATTTATTTTTAGCAAGAACATCTTTATTATTGAAGCAGCCAGGCTCAGACTGGCAACGATTTTCGGCCCTGGCATTTTTCCATCTATAACGCCCCCCCCCCGCCGCCCCCCCCACACAAAAAAAAACGGACACCCACC
>NW_015150915.1:502054-510078 GCF_000732505.1 Cyprinodon variegatus | reverse complement strand
CCCCCCCAAAAAAAAATAGAAGCACCTTCAAATGTGTGCGTCTCAAATGTGAAACACAATATGAATACACATTGTGGATTAACCGATCTATCTTCAACCATCACCAAGACTTCTATAATGCGGTTTTACTGGCTTTGGTTATTAACACGGATGCATCGTGACTGCTGCATGACGTTTGTACTTGCCAGGCAACCTTACAGATACTCACACAACCTTCTACAGCGTAAGCCCGAGTGTTGTAAAAAAAAAAAAAAACATAAAGCAATACAATATAGAGGCAGACAGGCAGTTCTTCAAGAATCAATACATGAAAGCTCAGCTGTGTGTAAACATTCACTTCAAGTCTAGGTGGCATGTGGGCAATGAAATGGATTAATGTAAACTGATGCAAAACCCCATCATGCACCACAACATAATTTTGCAAAATATTCAAACATAAATTTGCCAAATATAAAAGGGAGACAGTACTTTGGTTTAAAGAAAGAATTTTATTTTTATTATAATTTACAGTTTGAAGAAATAGAAAACTCCACCATGTGTCAACCGTCACAGGGATGTCCATGACAAGAAGGGCTATATATACTGCATGCATCATTTAGGAAGTTAACATTGTAATACTTCTTGAGCTCCTTGAGTTATTTACTGTCACAGGTAGGTGCTTCGGTGAGAGAGTAAGAGAGTTAGTTTTTTAAGGAGGGCCGGCCCTCACACGCTGAAATTAGGACTCTAATGCCTCTGGGCAGATGCCCAGTGTCACAGATTACCAGTCTGAGGCTGGAGGCAGCCCTATATGGGTAGGGATTTCCATCTAGCGAGATCATTTTCCACTCTTTTAGTTGTGGGATATGGTTTACATTTATTAAATCCATTAATTTGTGAGAGATATTGATACCTAAATATTTTACATTCCTCGACTGCAGGTGTTTATGGGGGCCCTTTTAGAAAATATAATTAATAGGAGGGATTTTGACCAATTTATAGAGTAATCTGAGATTTTTGAGACAATTTCTAACAATTTAATTACGAAAGGGGGATTTTTGAGTTATAGAGAAAGAGTAATACATTGTCTGCATAATGGCGGACTGGTGGTTAGAGCATTGGGCTTGGAATCCAGAGGCTCTAAGTTAGGGTGACCAAACGTCCGTATTTCCCGGGACATATCCGTATTTCACGTCCTGTCCTGGGCGTCCCGTTTTTTTTTAAGAAAGTGAGGAAATGTCCTGATTTTTTAAATTACCTTAATTGGACCATTAAATTTACAGGCACTAGGGCACTGCGCACGATGCTGCGTGTGACGTAAGCCCTGAGCCGCGTCAGTGCGGGCAGCCCTGTTCTTAATCGGAATATAGATAGCGTGGCTGTCAGTACGCCAACAACATGCAAAAGCACAAATGTATGTTTTCCGACAATTTACAAAAGAGTTTCCCCACTTTCAGACCGGGTTGAGACAAATAGGAAGCCTTGTGCACAGTGTGCAAAGCAGGCACATATGTCTCGGTGTCTAATGAAGGTGCAAGGGATCTCAAAAAGCCACCTGGACTCTGAAAGTAAAGATAGTGTATTGATATGTTTGTTCGTTTTTGTTACATTTTGAATAATTTTTGCTACACAAGAGGTATTTTTTGTTAATTAGCTCATTTGTTAATGTATTTTTTCCAATAGCCTACAGAACAGACATTATTTCGTTCATTACTGAGGCTGAGTATCATCTGTTATTGGGAGTTGAGTTAACTTTTATTGTTAAGTGAGGGATGTTTAGATGATACATTATTTTTTCATTGTGCTATTCATTCATTACAGGAATTGTTAAGCATTTTTAATAAATACATTTTGAATGAAATTATCGTTTGTTATTGGAGTTATTGCTGTTGACTTTTACTGAAAAGCATTTTTTACTAAAACAACTGTAAATATGATGTTATTGTAGGATCTATGCATGGGAACAAGGTGTCCTGGTTTTCCCAAATGAAATGGTCACCCTATCTAAGTTCGAACCCCACTCCCACAGACTGCCACTCTGGGTTGCTGAGCAAAGACACTTAACCCTACACCGCTTCCCAGGTGTTGCACAATGGCAGCCCACTGCTCCCAAAGGGGATGGGTTAAATGCAGAGTTCATTTTGTTGCTCTGTACTTCTGACAGTGTAATGACACAAAAGCTGGGAAAGCTGTCCCTTTGTTGCTCTCCGATGGACTGGCGACCTGTCCAGGGTGTACCCCGCCTCTCCCCCGTAGACAGCTGGAGATTGCACCAGTCTAACCTATTTTATTTTAAATAAAAACATTTCCTTTTTTTTCCCGCAATCCCTGTACAGCTGCCCGTTTACCTTAGGTGTCAAGGGGGGGTGAAGTTGCTTGAGGAACCATATGCAGAGATGAGTGAGGCAGAGATAAGTTCTTGTTTTGTTCTAGTTTTAATGAAAAACTGAGGCAAACATCTAAAAACACAAAAATACTGAGAACTAAAAAACCAGTAGACATCAGAGATGTGCCTTTACTTTTTTCATGTGGTTTGATTAGCATAGCACCAAATGATCCACAGTAAAATAATGCAACAAAATCATTTTATATTTAGGAAGAAAGTTTATCTTGATGGTTTTGCAATGGATAATTTGATTTTAAAATAATATTTTAAAGACTCTATTTGTCTGATCAGAAATCAATAACCATTTAGATAATTGAGTATCAATACAATGTGAGTATTCCTGAGGTATTAATAACTTTGGTTGCCTTATTAACACCAGGGACACTCTAGATGGCCGATGTGTGTTTTTAGCTATGTTCTGTTTAGACAAAGAAGGTAAAACATGAGGGAGGACAGTTTTTAAGGACTCTTTCGTCATATGAATTAAATGTAATGAACAGATTAGAAAACATATTTAAACCATTATTGAAATAAAGTTTGTCTTTACTTTATAAAGAAAGCTCAAAACATGTTAGCACTTGGTTTTGCTGCCGTTGATTTAGGCTTGGCCTGGTATGCTCTTTAAAGAAAACTAATTAGTTTGTAAATGACAGTAACACATTAGTCATTACTACGCTTTGAACTGCTTCGTTATTTGCTGTATATAAATAAGGACTACAGAGGTAGTGGTGCAGACACCACAGATTCAGTGACACAATTCCTACCTGGAGATGTTCTTATTGAAGGCTAAATATTGCTGTGATTTTCTCATTATGTGTGAAAAAAAGCTTTAACAATGTTGGTTAGAAGCTGGAATTTAAAGAAGCTCCACACATCATCTTAACACTGACTGACAGCTTTAATCGACACACGTTCTTCACTTTCTCAGGGCTATAATGAGTTTACTTGCATGGTTTACGATTTCTCACATAAAGGCAGTTACTAAGTCTGCCTCTCATCACCTGAAAAACATTTCCAGGATTAAAGGACTAATGTACAAGTAAGATCTTGAAAAACTCAATATTCATGTAACTTTAACAGAATTGATTTCTGCAACAGTTCCCTCGTAGTTTTAGCCAAAAAAGTCCATCAGACATCTGCAGCTGATCCATAACGCTGCTGTCAGTGTTCTCATTAGAACTAAGAAAGTAGAGCACATCAGCCCAGTTCTGAAGTCCTTTCACTGGTTCCCTGTACCTCAGAGAATAGACTTAACATACTTCTGTTAGTCTATAAATCAATTAATGGATCAGTGCCTCAATACAGAACTGATTTGTTGAGGTTTTGCAGTTATTAAGTGAAAAGCAAAAGACTTTTCACGTAATAACTGCTAAAATGCAGTCCACATTAATTTAAACATGAAAAAACACTAGCAATGACAGGCAGTTATGAAGTAAATTATGCTTTTTGCATCATAAGATTCTAGTGTTGAACATGTTGCTGCATGCTAACAGTACTTAAAAATCTTTTTTAATTAGGTTTTTGTTCTTTTACTTGGTTCCAAAAAGTTTGTCTTAACAAAAACGTACTTTGCATTTGGTTAGGTTTAGCTGGATAAAAAATATTACTAATAAAATACTACACAACTGTGTAAATGAGTTAAAAGAAGGAAAATGAAAGGCAGAATTACTTTGAAGAGAACATAATAGACAAAAATAGACACGTTTTTGCTTGAAGTAGAATTAGAATATTTTCAATGCAAATTTCATTGCACATTTTGCCCAAAATGTATGTATCGTTCCAAATAAACAAAAAGATGGTGGCAGTCCGAGTCTGGACAAGTTTTAAGCAAGCTTCTGACGTACTGCCAGCAAGCAAAGTACAATACAGCTAAAACAATAGCACTAGTTAAACCATAGATGATAGCAGGAAGACATGAGAAGGGAACACCTTCGTTAGAGGCCAACAATTCCCTCTAACGACCCCCCTTTCAGAGACACAGAGAGGTATGAGGTATTGCAGGCTAACAAAGAACCCAAACAACCAGTGTTGGGCAAGCTACTGGAAAATGTAGTTAAACTAATAGCTTCGCTACATGTAGCAGCGCTACTGCCCATCACTGCAAACAACTCCCATTCCAAAGGGGTGGATCCATTCATCCAGTTCAATGTGCATGTTTTCTAAGCCAAAACAAGGCTTTGTTTTTGGTGCACTCTATAAAGCCTCAAACCCAATGCTATTCTGACATTTTGAATTATAAAGCTTCCTGGATGGGAAGCGAAACGTCTTCAAACTTGGATACCAAGTCCAGTGGATTGTTTTTTAACTTTTTGGGATTCACATTTCTTTGTTTTACTTGTATGCACAGATCCTGGTTGGAGAGCTTTGTGCGTTCTTTACCAAGGCAGAGGGAACCCAGGAGAAGACCATAGTCACAGCAGACTGCTGCTACTTCAACCCTCTGCTCAGGCGGATTGTTCGCTTCTTAGGTGAGAATGGCTCTGTCCACACAAAAAAAAACATATTTTTTTCTCTGGTCCCTTCATCCACAGTTGAGAAGAAGTTAAGAAAAAAAAATAAATTCTTGCTGGAACTTCCAAACTACGAACATTTTTATGATCTTAGCAGCAGTGCACCTGAAAATAGTTGGCCTGACTGTTTGTAATTGTCTATAGAAGTCCTGCTTCTAAGGGCTTAGTCTACTCCCAACATCACTATCACATAAGGACTTTCTGCCATTAGCTCACTCTGCTTACCTACAAAGGCTTTCAGATAAATTAATAGCACTCAGTTGACTTGACATATTTCCCTTCTGTGTTTTATACAGTGTTGGGCACGTTACTTTGAAGAAGTAATTAGTTATAGTTACTAGTTACTTCTCCCAAAAAGTGAGTTACTCCACAATAAAAGTAACTAGTTACTTGTAAAAGCAACTATCTGATGGTCTTCTAAACCCCGTCGGGTAGCGTTTCCCATGTCTAACATGGGGGAACGGTATCTGATGGGCTTCTAAACCCCCTCAGATAGTGTTCCCCCTGTCTAACATGGGGAAACGGTATCTGATGAGCTTCTTAACCCCTGCAGGTAGCGTTCCCCCTGATGACATGGAACGGTATCTGATGGGCTTCTAAACCCCGTCAGATAGTGTTCCTCCTGTCTAACAGGTGGGGACGCTATCTGAAGGGCTATTAAACCCCAGCAGGTAGCTTTCCCCTCTTCTTAACATAGCATTAGTAACGCCGTTACTTTCAACGCCGTTACTCCCATCATAGTTTTTTTTTATACTTTCTTTAATGTCTAAACAAGATATAAGTGATCCAGGATCTTATGGAGCAAAGCAAGCCGCATTTTCCCATCACAGGTGCGAAATGAAAGGCCTAGTCCACGATCAATTGAGAAAATCCAGAGAATAAATGAAATGCCTAGAGAGATGCGTCAGGTATAACAAAATACAACAGGAACAGTGGTGAATCTGTGAGTAAATACTGCCAGCAGATGACCAAATATTAAACATTGCTTAGGTCAACTAATGATCATACCATGTGCAAACATTCCTTTCAGGTATTCGGATGAAAACTTGATATCTATTGTTTTATTTGAATATGAAGGGCGTGCAGACAATACAATAATTCATGGGTGTGGGGAGGAGGTTGCTTGTAAAACCTGAACGTATCTCTCCAAAGTGATGCTCTGTTCATCAAGCGTTCCAGGTGACTGAATGTCAGAGAGCGTGCACTGTAGTCGACCAAAATCCCGGACGATTTTGAAATTATCGCCTGACATTTTTTTAGGTATGAAAAGTAGGACATATCTGGGAAAAAGAGGACGTCTGGTCACCCTACCATATCAACAATTTAATATTTCAGTCAGTGAGTGCTTGTTGCTAAGATGCGTCTTTGCTCAGTATCAGTAGTTATTCAGTAACTTTCTTTTACCGTCTCATCTGGTTCTGAGACGAAATTGGGGAACAGCCAAGATAAAATCTAACAAAAATGATGTCAAACTTTGTGCTATGTTTCTGCAGCAACAATTATATTTGTGCTGCTACTATTTTGAAGATTAATGAAAACTTTCAGAGTTCAACGAAGGTTAATCAGCACCCCCACCATCTTCAAATTAAACAAAACTGGTCAATCAATTCAGCTACATTTATGCTAATGGGACTATATATCTTCTTATCACAGCTATATTGTGAGTGAGGCTTGAGGATGAATGAAAACATAAAGAAACAAGTCAGCATCATCAAAGATAAGGCAGCAACACTCCAGTTTGTCATTCTGTACTGTTACAAGAAGCTGTTAATTGGACGATTAAATGGGCTGTGATCCTGGAGGTAGAAGATTGAGGATCCCTGCAGGGACACTTCCATGAATATTAACAAGCTTGCAAGTTTGCATCTTGAGCTGAGGTGAAGACTCCTCTGACAATTTTACACCTTGACTGATAATAAAGTGTTGGAGCTATTTTAAGGAGAGGGGGAAAAGTATCATCTGTTTTATCTTTGAGCATGTGTACAAGATAAGATGCTTATCACAAACATTGAAATTGCTTTTATTTCTTCTCCCATATGCAGAGATAGAAATCTTTAACATCTTATTACCTAATCCACTAATGCTCCCATCGGATTCTTGTGTTCCTCTTCTACATAGGCGTGTATGCCTTCGGCTTGTTCACCACTGCCATTTTTGCCAATGCCGGCCAGGTGGTGACGGGAAACCAGACGCCTCATTTCCTGTCCGCCTGCCGACCAAACTACACAGCGTTAGGCTGCCAGTCAACCATGCAGTACATCACAGAGCGCCGCGCCTGCACAGGCAACCCCTTGGTTGTCATGTCAGCACGGAAATCCTTCCCATCTAAGGATGCGGCACTCAGTGTGTACTCCGCAATGTACACAGTGGTAGGTTGGAGCACACTGCTAGTTAGTTAGTTTCCTTTGTTGTCCTTTAGAAAAAAAAAAAAGGAAAAAGTTTATTGTTTGAAAAATCTGTAAATTAGGGCAGCCCAGAAAAAAAAAGCAAACTTTTATTTCAGTTTAATATGGGAAAAAAGTCGGAATTCTGAGTTTAATCTGGAATTCTACATTTTTTCTCCGAATTCTGACCTTAATCTCAGAAATCGGGTTTTAATCTAAGAATTCTGACTTTTTCATTAGAATTCTGGCTTTAATTTCAGAATTTTAGATCTTAATGTAGATGGGCACCATGAAGGAAGCGACATGGGAGCACTCAGCTTCATTGCCAAAGATATGAGTTGTTTGGGAGGGCCAGTAACACCTTGGTGGAAAATGACGGAATTAGGCGAGGTTTTACGTGCCCAAGGGTTCCCCAATGATGCTATTTCATTAATGGAAATGCAGAAGGTGATTATAACAAGAGAGCAAGTTTAGTCTATAGAACAAACATGGTTACGGCTTGATGCTAACATGTTTCTTAGCTGTCAGAATTCAGTCGTAAATTCAGAATTCTGAAATTAAAGTCAGAATTCTGACATTTTTCTCATATCATACAGATTTTTTTTTCAGAGGCCCTAATCCTCTTCTATAGTTAATAAATCAAAGATTTGCCCTGTTTTAATATCATTTATTACCTTGTATGACTTTTGTGCCCTACGGCTCTTTCTCTTTTGAATGGCTCTCTGCAGATGTATGTGACGTTGGTGTTTAAAACCAAGGGTACAC
>NW_015150915.1:489494-501327 GCF_000732505.1 Cyprinodon variegatus | reverse complement strand
GGATGGATGATGGATGGATGGATGGATGGATGGATGGATGGATGATGGATGGATGGATGGATGAAGGATGGAGGATGGATGGATGGATGGATGGATGGATGGATGGATGGATGGATGGATGGATGAAGGATGGATGGATGGATGGATGGATGGATGGATGATGGATGGATGGATGATGGATGGATGGATGAAGGATGGATGGATGGATGGATGGATGCAACCCTTATCAATAAAATTAAGCAATGATATCACTCTTCCATATTGATTTTATTCTTGAGAACCAACGTTTTTCTTCATAGTTTGGAATGAGGTAAAATTGGCATTTAAACTAAAGCCCCATTTACACTACCCCTCTGAAAACCGATTCGTGCCGAGCTCATTTCCTTATGACTGTTTACACATCACCCTAGCACGGTTCCATGCCTCATAGCCATAATTGACGGTACTTCTGCTCTCTAGAGGTAAACAGTGGCGTCAGGTTTAGGAATTTGGCCTAAAATCGAAGAGTTGATGGTTTAAGCCTCAGCTCAGGCTTTCAGTGTCATTATATCCTTGTTCAAGACACTTCACCTGCATTGCCTACTGATGGTGGTCAGAGGGCCCGGTGGCGCCAGTGTATGTCAGCCTCGCTTCTGTCAGTGAACCCCGGGAAAGCTCATCAGTGTGTGAGTGAGTGTATGAGTGAGTGAGTGAGTTTCCTGACTTGAAAAAGCCCTGTATAAGTACAGGCCATTTACCATTTTAACAAGCAAATCAACATGGCGGCGCCCGTAACATTTAGGAAGTTTGGTTATAATTGTGGTATTTCGTTGTTTGCCGAGAGTCAGGCAAAGAAGGCAGACTTTGGTGACGTTACTTGACAGAGTTGGCTTTTGGAAAGTGGATATGACAAACAATAGTCTACTCAGAGCTTACAGACACAGGAAACAACGACAGCCGGTGAGGTTCATCCCACTGCTAAGCAGAATCATCAATGGAAATCTTTAGCACGACAGGGAAGCTAGTATTTTTATTATTGTCTGAAATTTCATGATTATGGAGGCTGACTCTAAGGAGATGGCATGGTCTGCTCACACGCTCTTTGTTATCTGAGAACTGAGTCAGAACTGAACCGCACTGAGCCCTACTGATGAACTAGTACCATGTTAGCGCGGTTCAGTTGTGTCCGGCTCTGTCCTGTTCAGTTTGCGTGCCATTTACACGCAACAGTTTTCTCGGTTACCGTGCTCTGACCGATCTCGGCACTGTTTCAAAATGGGGTAAATGGGGTATAATTTACAGCGAGTAGAATATCTTAAAATGTATTTTGATTAAAATCTAACTGGTAATAAAAACACTGGTAAACTGATATTGCGTTCAATAATTCCTCTAATCAGAAATCAATAAAAATTTAGATAGCTGATTTCTAACCTTATAAGGTTATTCCTGAGGGAATAACAATGGACAGTGACCCTTATGGAGGAGGGCAGACTGGCAGGTTCCAGGCAGCGATAGATCTCTCCAGGGTTTGACTGATAACCAGATAGTCAGGATCTGAGAGGCAGAAGAACACAGGGTCAGACAGGTTCTCAAAAAATTCAGAGAAACAGATCAGAGTTAGCTGGCTCAGGTTTGCTGGTACCATTACTGGCAAACACTCTGGCAGGGAAGTGTCAGCCTCCTCCTCCTTAAGAAAGCCTCCAGATGAGCAGATGGGAAACAGGTGTGCAGAAGTCAGCTCATGCCCTCAGGAGGAAGATCTCAGGCTCCCTCTGGGGGAGAAAGGTAGACAAGCCTCCAGATCCCAACATTAGCTTTGTTTAGCTGGGTTTAGCTTATTAAGACAATGGAACTAATAGCTAACAATCACGAGGCAACTTGTTTTAAAGGACTTTTCAGCCGCATTTTAGCAGTCAAATATGATCACCGAATCACAGAATATATAAACATAAACATATTATCGTTAAAAGCCTTATTGAAATAAATTGTCAGCATCTGGTTAGCTAACCATTAGCTTCTCTGACTGCCTTTCAGATTACAGTAAAACATATGGGATGATCAGAAATCATCAAAAACCAAATTGTAAAGCTTGATTCACTTAAAGGAATAGTACACCCAAAACATGATTAGCTTTCATTTTCTACTCACCCCCATGCTGAACAACACTCTGGAGTACTTTTTTGATATCTCAAATGCATCTGGAGATCTGGGAGGCTTCTTGCTGTCTGCTGACATTCAAATAATGGAGGTCTATGGTGCCCGAGGCAGAAAGGTCCATAAAAGTCCACAAAAAAGGTTTTAATATTCCTCCATACTGCTTGTCCAATGTATTCCAAGTGTTCTGAGTGGGTAGCGTCCATAATTTACTCGAAACAAAGTCATTTAGAATGTTTTTAGAGCATAAACAGTAGTGTATAGGATTTCCTAAAAGCGAGTTCACGAGTCTACGGAAACCGCGGCAGACCAAACCAGATAAAAGTGTGCATTCAGCATCTGCTCTGCCGATAATGCAAGCGTAGAAGAAGAAATGTGCTGTTTACCTGTGCAAAGAAAGAAACAACGAAAGAAAAATGTCTGAGGACTTCAGTGTTGAGGAAGAGCATGAGTTCTTTGCTGAGCTGAATGCGCACTTTCGTCTGGTTTGGTCTGCCGCGGTTTCCGTAGACTCGTGAACAAGCTTTTAGGAAATCCTATACACTACTGTTTATGCTCTAAAAACATTCTAAATGACTTCGTTTCAAGTAAATTGTGGATGCTACCCACTCAGAACACTTGGAATACATTTGACGAGCAGTATGGAGGAATATTGACACGTTTTTGGGGACTTTTATGGACCTTTCTGTCTCGGGCACCATAGACCTCCTTTATTTGAATGTCAGCAGACAGCAAGAAGCCTCCCAGATCTCCAGATGCATTTGAGATATCAAAAAAGTACTCCAGAGTGTTGTTCAGCATGGGGGTGAGTAGAAAATGAAGGCTAATCATGTTTTGGGTGTACTATTCCTTTAAGATGTCTTCGTCGGACTTGGTACCTCTTTTGATGTCAGATTTGAAAAGCTGAGGTGTCTCTGTTGCTTTGATTGTGTCTCTGCCACAAGTCTGGCCCAATTTCTTCCTGCAAAACTCAAAGCGAGTTGACACAAGTCATGATTTTCAAATGACTAATCAAAATGTTCGGGTCAGCGAAAGGTAGTATCTGGTCTGACTTTTTTTTCTCCATCGCTCTACAGGTGACCTGTGTCATTAACAACTTCCAACAGTTTCAGCCAAGCCTCCCTCCACTGCAACCACAACGCCCTGAATCAATGCTGGGCATGCCCATGGTGACACTGCCCTGTATGGAAAGTCCACTCGAAAAGTTAAGTGGCCCTCAGGTAAGGGTGGGTGTAAAGCGAAACTGTGCCCACCAAATGGCTGAGATAAATCGTTATCCTCCCTTTTCCTGCACTCTAACAAAATAAGCATGCATGCAGCCTATGAATTAGAGACCCGAATGAATCCTTTCAATCTTTGCACACTTAAGCTGAAAGCTTAAAAAACTCTGCAAAGATATTCTTTGTGTGAACTAAGGCAGAGGATGACTCATATCTTAGTAAAACTTCACATCATTCCTTACAAATAAAGGGGAAAACCTGGCAAATCTGTTAAAGATCCTTTTTTTTTTTTTTCGTTTCAATCTTTCCAAGAGAGCATCAACAACTTCATATAAATGTTACTTTTGATCAACGAGTCCTCTCACCCCCTTGGAAAGATGTTCTGGAGCATTTAGGAGCACAAAGAGAGAAGGCGATAGTGAGAAAAGTTTTAATATACCTACTGGTGCCTTCATAGAACCCCTAAACAACAACAAAAACCACCAATTTACGGCCTTTGCTCATCTGACTTTGCACAAGAAATTTCCCTGGTGAGCAACAGTAGTAGAGATGGTGGAAAAATTTACAGGGCAGGTGAAAGGCTCATTCACATCAGATAATCTGCTGGTTGTTAAGTTTCACTGTAACATGGAGAATGTGGATTTTGTAGAGTGCTTTATTTCTTTTTGAAAGCCAAACAAAGTCTAAGGCAGGGGTTTCTCTAGATCCACAAGATCCTCTATTGATGCTTCTAGCTTTGGGAGGCCAGGAGCTACAGCTGGATCACATCGGCTTCCCGTGGAGCAGTTCATTGGTCAGAGAGATTGCCAGATTGGAGGAGAGGTAACGATTAGGTCTGCAGGCTAATATTGGGAGATCGAAGGGGGATAGAGGTACAACAGAGAAGTTCACCAGGTGGAGAACCCAGAAGAGAGAGTTGCCAGCGGCTGACCAGTGTCTGCACTGCAGCGAAGGAAGGACAACATATAACGAATGATTTAGCAGTCCTTCTAATTTCTTATAAAGCCCCCTAAAAACCTCTTAAGAGAATTTCCAACTTGATCTTTTGTCCACATTATTTTCTCTTTTTTTCCATTTTGACTGAGAAAATATTTTCTTCAATGAACTCCTTTACGTCATAGCTGCATCTATTCCCTGATTGTTTATCTGCAATTGAAAAATACAGAAAAATTTTGTTTTCAACTCCAGCGAATATCGCTTTGCAACCTTCGAAGGTGCAGCGGCACCCTCCCTTCACTGTATTCGCTTCCTTCGCCTCCCTTGATCTCCCAGAGCTCCTAAAAACATAAGGACAATGTAAATCATTCACTCTGGCGTGAAAATCGCCTTCAGAGTGAACTCACCTGTGAATTGTAGTTGGTGCTACGGTCATATGAGAAAAGAGCTGAATTTGTTAGCCTTTATTCAAAACATGTGTGTTGCATAACAGCATACATCTCCCCAAACACACCGCCCTCAGTGATTAGCATGGTGGTGGCAGCAATATGCTACGGAGATGAGACATTGTGCTCAGGTTCACATGAGAGTTGTAGGCTTTTGCAGAGTAAAAACAATAAATAAAGACACAAAAGGACTTTTGTTATTCGTTCAACTCTTTAAATGAAGAGGCAGGATGCATCATATGCATTCATTCTGCTTCCCTTGTCACTGTTGGGTTAGAGGGCCAGACCTCCTGGCATGCGTCAGCAGTCTGACAGTGAAAGAAGGCGGTTCGCCCTCCAGGACTAACAGACAGTAAATGCCCATGAAGGTTTTATCCTCTCCGAAAAAGGTCTGGATGACCCAAAGCGTTTCTCAAAGGGGTGCTGTCTGAGTGGCTGTGTGAATGTCTTCCTTCCTCTGTGGTCTGTCTTTGTCACTAACCCTCACCTTACTGCTTCTTTTCCTCTGTCTCCCACTTTGTCCTTCTCCTCTCAATCCTTCACTCCCCTCCAGCATCCTGCACTCTCTGCCTCCCCTCCGCCTTTCAATGCCTACATGCAACCATTCTAACCAAACCTGAACCCTTTTTGTCACCGTTATCCCTCATTATCTCTGTCTTATTCCTGTTCGTACATCCTCTCTTCCTACAAACTCATTCTGCACATTGCATAGGATTATTCTTCTCTCCACCTCCCCCTTTTCTTTCCTCTTCACCCTCCCTTCCCCACCTCTCTCTCCTTCTCACTCCTTTCTCTACCCCTGCAGACTTCGCGGGAATCTCCGTTCACAGAGATCACATGACCATCAGCCCTATCGGTTCCCCGCCACTCCCGATGTCCTCGTACCGTCTCGCTCCATTTCCAGCGAAGTCTAGACCAGCCGGAGCAGCACTCGCCACACTGCGCGGCCCACGGGGCTGGCCGGAGCGCAACGCTGCACCGCTCCTATTCCACCCAGGTCTAGACCCTGTACCACCTCCAATTACTGCCGGGGAACCGATAGGCAAACTTTAAGACTTTTTTCTTTTAAGGCAAATACTGACAACAATCAACTGAGAGCTGCATAAGCTCTTATCAGTAAATCACTTTTATACCTAATTAGTCACAATATTTTTTTTTCTTCTGAGGGAAAACATCAAACTGTGACTTCAAAGATTTTCCACCTTTTTTTGTATCAATGAGTTGACACCTGCCAAAAAAGATGCAGGATTTGACAGCTAGAAGTGACGGTGCACTCCCAATACAAACAGGAAGGTGCGCCGCCAGGAGGTTGCCATGTTGGACCAAAGACGCTCGCTTCGGGAAATGTGTCAAACTGAGAATTACCTATTAAAAAGAGAAACTTTCATCCGAGCCATCCACTCAGAAACACTCAAGCACTTGTTTTGTTTTTTGTTTTGTTTTTTGTCTTATCCTAATCTTTTGGGTATCCCACTCAGCTCTGCATGGGGTCCACCCTGATCAAAGCACACATTTCAGCTAATGCAACAGACAAAAGCAAACAGGAGAAACGTCTCTCTTGTCCAACAAAGACAGGCTCAAATGGACCAAAATGATCAAATAAGCACTATGGAATAAAGGTAAGCTCCTGATGGAAGCCCAATAACTGCTTTTACATCCAGGAGCCAGAGCGTTTTTGTTGTTTTGTTTTTTTCCATGCTGTATGACGTTTCGGTTTTGAAGATCAGCAAAAGGGGTTTCCCTTTTGTTTCTATAAACTCTCCCTAATGCAACATTTCTGACTGATTCACCTCACTGATCTGTATATAATGCGTAGATGCCACGAGTGCCGCGCGTGGTGAGACAGTTTTGCTGAATTTGATTTGCACACTCCAGCATTAGCTCCTTGACCCTCACTTCATCTCCATTTAGCTTTCCCCCTAGTTAGAGTGCTATCATTTTGCTGTGAAATGTCTCCCCCTGCTGGATTACTGATGCATTAACACAAAGAAAAAAAAACTGTTTTTACAGATCATGTGAGTGTCATTCAGTGCTCTGCAAAAACATTTAATTCTTGAACTTTTTCACATTTTTCTTTTACATTACATCCTTAAGCTTTAATATCGTTCATCAGAAAGAAAATCAAGAAGATAGTTTTAAGGTAATTTAACAAATAAAAATGTGAAAACTGTATTTGTATCCACCCCTTTCATTCTGACACTATAAAATGAAATCCAGTACATTCAGTTATTTTTTTTAATAATCAATGAATATAGTAAATGAAAAAGCAATAACAGCATTCATCTGAGAGAGAGAAGTCTGTTCTAACTTTGAAAGAGCTGCAGAAATCAATGGCTCACTTCAGAGAATGTGTAAACATGAGAGGAATTAGACAACACACCAAGTTTGAAGGAAAACAAGAAAAATTGTAATTTTGATATATTGTGCATCTCTGATTTGAACAAATCATTCCCTCTGAAAAACCTAGTGTTGGTAGCACCATGTTGTGGCCATGCTTTATTTTCCTAACGAAGATTGAGTCGGGTCAGTATTAACAGGTAGGTGAGATAAATAGAGAATTCCTGGTAGAAAAATCAGTTGGGAATGATTTAGATTGTGTGGCCCAGTTAAGGTCCAAACCAAAATCTACTTTAGAATATCATGTAAATTTCTCCCCCGACCCCCAAAAGCTTGATGATTTAATCGCAGTGAGTGTGGTCGTTCTAGAACAAGCTGATTCAGGAGGCTTTAATATAAATCTCCGATTCACTTTTGAGATTTTTATTGTGAAAAAATTTAGAAAACCCAAGAATCATTTCCATACCTCTCCTAAATTATGCGTCTCATAAAATACCAACCAAATCTCTCAAGGTTTGCAGTTATAACTTGATTAAAATGGCAAGGGTTCAAGGGATATGAATGCTTTTGCAAGCAACTACAACTCTAAAGCACAAAATGCACAACTATACACAGCAACACTTGGTGTTACAGTACCCTTAATTCTCTACATCCACTTTGTAACCCTGCATCTTGTATGATACTGTAAATAGAGTCATTTTTGTACTTGGCAGCATATTTTTTTTTATTTTTGCTTGCTGAAATTTGGTATAAGC
Organism: Cyprinodon variegatus; assembly: GCF_000732505.1. Taxonomy (NCBI): domain Eukaryota; kingdom Metazoa; phylum Chordata; class Actinopteri; order Cyprinodontiformes; family Cyprinodontidae; genus Cyprinodon; species Cyprinodon variegatus. Next base: position 493,500 of record NW_015150915.1, on the reverse strand, counting down.
ATATTATTTTATTTCAAAGCAGAACGTGTATTCTGATGTCGCTGATTTACTCATGTCAACAGCAGATAGTTTGAGAAACACCTGAAACATTGAATCGACCTGTAAAGGGAAAGTGTCCCATCAGTTCCTATGGTCGGGCCATTATGCAGCCCTGGGAAAACCTAAGTACACCCTATTAGCTCTCATAGGAGGGTGAAAGTAGCACATAGTTGCTGTCAATTAAATGCACCTTATTAATTGATTACCAAGAGGTGTATCTATCTTCATAGCAAAAGGAGTTCGGACAGGTTTCTAGAAAGGAGAAAACAGTAATATGTAAACAATTTAATTCAATTTATTTCTATAGCGCCAATTCACAACACATGTCATCTCAAGGCACTTTACAGCTCATCAGATCATACAGTCAAATTGAATAAAAGTTTTCTATCTAAGGAAAACCAGTTGATTGCATCGACTCATTGACTCAAAGGCAATCCCTCACACTAAGCATGCTTGTAGCGACAGTGGAGAGGAAAAACTCCCTTTTAACAGGAACAAACCTCCAGCAGAACCAGGCTCAGTGTGAGCGGCCATCTGCTGAGGCAGACTGGGGTTCAAGGAGACAGAAGCAGAGATACAAAACGAAACTGACGACATGACAGGAAAGCATAAAGACAACAGCACTGACTTTAGAGGCTCATTTTCAAACCATTTGGAATCTACTTATATGTAGAGAAATGTTTTCTGTTATTTATGAAAGCAGAGAACATGTTCCACAAAAAGAAATTCAAAAGAAATGCATTTACAAAATGAAACTTTTAAAAAAAATAAGATTTTAAGAACTAATTTTTACGTGTATGCAGAATTTCAACCACTATTTATATATTTTTTATGTTCTTTTGTTTTGTTTTTTAAACCTATTTTTCAAAGTTTTTTATGGGGGTTTATTTTCACAAGCATTTCTTATGGGAAAATAGCATTCTTGTTAAATCAGATTACACCAAAAGAAGATGTGTGATTTCCTCAGATGTTAGCGACGACGTTAGCGACCGACCACCCAGAAATGTATGGGACAAAATTAATAAAATGGGACTTGTAAAGATTGCAGTTAATAACAATAACAAACAACAGCCCAAAATTTCAAAGCTACATTTTTTAAAAGCACTTTCTTCAAATTTTTCTTTCTTTGTAAACATCTTTGCTTTCAGCAATATTGGAACACATTTCTCTCCAAACACTGAATAGAGTTGTAAAATTAAATTTAGAGAGTCCATTTAATTAATAGAAAAAGATTGGATTCCTGAGTTTTTGAACAGAGGGTCAAAAACATTCCAGCTGAATATTGGCAGATGTTAGTCAGTTTATTTTCATCACCAGCTGAAGTAAAACATTCATTTGGCATTTCATAGAAATTTTAATTATATATCAAAACAATGTTTCTCTATTATCCAGAGGGTGAATACACCAGTATCTTTCTCTTTTAAAAGTAGGGGATCAAACAGCAGTTAGTAGTGGACCAGAAGCTAGATGCACGATTAGCATCAGTTGCTGCTGAAGAATCTGTGACTCCCAGGTGAACAAAGAAAAGTAGTAATATGTAATGATGTCATGACTGAAAGTAAAATGTATAGCTGAAATAACTTCCATCAGCACAACCATAACTGTCAAGACAGTGGAATAGTTTTTACACTCTTAATTCACTTAAACTCTTTCCGGCTTATAATCCTATGGAACTTTCCATTCCATTAATAAAGCAGATCCACATTAAAAACGATATATCATATAAGAACAGAAATATTTGAACACTTTGATTTAATAAGTTAGAGAAAATGTCATAGAATTAGGGCTGAGGCTCTTGCAGATTGGTACAACATCCAAAGTCCAAGAGCTCGGATTTTTTGGGATGCTTCAACTTTTAAACTAAATGGAATCACTTCCTGTGAGTTCTTCCTTAATAGATCTGTGAAAAAACTATGTGTTCCACAAAGAGTTTTATATTTTAAGAACAGATGTTTCCTATTTACGTGCAGCTATTGTTAAGTGAGCTTTGCGTGCACTCAGAGGAACAACATGTTCCATCTCTCCACCCCTCAGTTTCTGTCTATTATAGAAGCTGCAAGAACTCATATCAGCAAAACAGTTTACCATGGGCTCAGGTAATCCATCTTACAACATAAAGTTGACTAAAATGTCTAAAGATTACCCCTGTTGGTATGTCCAAAACTGAAAAAAGGGTGATTAACGCTTCATATGCAAAAGTAACCGGTTCCACCAGCATACATATCATGGGGTGTACTTAGTTTTATCCATGACTGCACCAACAATCATAGTTTCTCTTTTAATGTCTGAATTTTTGTTCTTTTTACTTGATCCAGTTCTCAGTGATGAAAACAAATTAATCACATGTTCATTTTCTTTTATGTGGCTGTCAAGCAGTGAACAAAGGAACATTACACTGCAAAAATGATGAAGAAGTTTGTCAAAATTTCTTAAATTAAGTGTATTTACCTCTTAATTTGAGCAGCTAAATAAGATGATTTGGCAACGGAATGAGTATTTTTTATGCTTTAAATAGGATAACTGGATAATATGCACATGAAATAAGACAATGCAATTGTTTTTTTTCTTAAATTTAAATAGTCTTGTTCTAACTCCTCAATCCAAGAAAAAATGCACTTATTTTAAGAAAAATTGACTTTTCTTTTTTTAAATTTTTTGCTGTGTACAACTTTATGCATGGTAAGATGACTTAAGGTGAATGTAAATCTGTTCCTCCGTAAGCCACTTCAGGATTAGCTCCATCAAAGACAAAATGTGCATTATTGCTAGAGATTTCTGCCAGATGAATGGATTCATAAAGCTTGCTGACACTTCAGAAGTTCATTTTTTGTTCATAAGAAACTGAAGATGTTTCTATCTTTTAAGTTTTGATGTACAGTAAGCTTTTTTAACTGTAACCAAGAAAAACTTTGCAGACTTGCTCACCCCTTTGTCTGAGGTGAAATGAAAAAATAATCCTTTAAGTCCAGATGTGAAGTTTGCTCAGATGTACCATGTTAGCTCCATAATATTTGTTTTTTATTTCTCATGCGCCATGCCCCGCTGCAGCAGTAATGCCTTAAAATAATCTCCATGGAGACGTGTGATAACTTTCTAGTTACGTTCTGTACTAGATGCTCCTAGATCTTCAGATGCACTCCCTGTCAGTGTTCACTGTGTGAGCACTGCGTCAGCTCCACTAAAGAGGTTGAAACGAATGAATCCCAGAAGTCAAAGCCCCTCATGAAGATGCAGATTTGTTCTTTTGTTCAGCTGTCAGCCGCGCTGCTCCGCTTCCCCGTAAATTCTTTGGCAAACTTGTTAGAAATCAAAGAATAAAACGCGCAGAGGTTGACTGATTTGTGAACAAAAAGCAACAGTCTCCGTCAGATCTGCAGCTCTGAGGGAAGACCACATTTCTTTTTGATCCTGTTGCTGCAAACCCCTCTGTTTTGTAATTTTTTTGTGTGAAGAGAACAATAAAATGGATATTGCAATAAGAGCCGCCGCCTGAGTCAGTCTGCAGAGTTTGTTTTGTGGTTTTATGGACTTTGCTGTCTGTCTCCTCTCAGAGGCACAGTGTGGGTTGTTATTTCTGCATTCGCTGTCTTTTAATAAGGGCAAACAACATGGCTGCTGATTACACAATATCTTCAAACAGTATTTACTCCATTACAGACGTCTGCTTTTGCTAATTGTCACATTTAAAAGTTGTTAACCAGTAGTTTAGAAACTGCTAATCTTTCATCCCATGACTGTTGGTCAGGTGTGCTACCAAGTCGATCAAACAGAAATGTACTGTCAGCAGAAACTTCATTAATTGCCAATATAATGCTTCTATCTGGAGTTTTTATAAATTTTTCCCTCTATTTTAACACTTTGAGCCTAAATATGTGTAGCAGGTATACAGTAGTTTTGGTTTTCTCATTTCAATCTCAAATCCCATGGTGGTTTGGAAACCATTGTTTTAATTGTTTAAGCAATTAAA
>NW_015150915.1:486242-488124 GCF_000732505.1 Cyprinodon variegatus | reverse complement strand
CCTCCTGGTGGATGAAGGGAGACAAACACAGAAACACAAAGACAGGAGTCCTGACAACAACATATGAATCAAGATGCTATAACTGAAAAAAATAGATTGAGAGATGACCTTTGATATATGATTGGCCAAATTTAGGTGTACAAGCTGACGTATAAATAGCTGGCCTGCGTAAGATAACGAAAAAAAACAAAACAACAGAGTTTAAAACTGGATTTTTTTTTTCAATGGAAATTTTCTACATTTTGGGACAATATAGTCTGATTAAAAGTACATGTATATACATGTTTTATCAGGAATGATTTGATATTTAAATATGATTTCCCTACAACTTTAAACTACTTCATATTTCATTTTACCTTAACAGAAGTTGCCAACCTACCAAAATTACAACAAAAGCACATCAACTACTTACCTAGAAGCTCACCATTAAACCTGAAAATGTTATATCCACAGAGCAGAGTGCAGGTTTGTGCTTGTTTGTGTGTCGCCTTCTCCTCCTCCCTGCAGGCTGTGACTATCAGGTGTGGTCCCTGGTCAGGAGGACTAATCAGAAGGAGCTTAAAAGGAGCAGGAAGCAGAGGAAGCGACTAGAAAGTTAGCTCTTCCTGCCGGGGATTTAAGCTCATGTTTCTTTGCCCTTATGATCAATACCTAGCTGCTTGTATTCAAGGGGATAATGTCTGTGTGATTTCTGTCATTAGTCTCTCCTCCGCTCCTGGAAATAACCTCCTGAGAATAGTCTTTTTCTGCACTCTGTGACTTAACTCTCTTTCACCTGCCTCTCCGCCTTCCAACGCCGACTGCTCCTTCCTGAAAATAAGGAGTCATTCAACACCAACAAGCCATCAAACACCAAACGCCTGTCAACCCCAATTTCCTTTTCTTGCTCATCCTTTCCTACAAAAAGCCCACACAGACCCCCATGAAATTCTAGATCTATTCTCCTTCCATTTCTAATAAACGTCTTAAACTGGTATTGTGTTCCTATAATTGTTGCCTTCTCCAGAGTAATTTATCTAACAAGCATGATAGCAACAGCACCTACTGTAAAGCACTCCAGGCTTATCTTTCTCAGTTAAGGTCTTTTTTATCAAAAAGAAAATAATATGGCATTAGTGGGAGATGTGCAAGGTAAAAAGCGAACGCTGCATCTCACATTTCCATAAAGCACAGTGTTGATTATTAAGATGCAAGGAAAAGTGGGACTGTTGAGATAAAAGGGAAGCTTTTTGGAACATGTGCATTCTGTCAAATCTGAGAAAAATCTCACACAATATTTAAGAATATAGAATTATAACATGTAGAAGAGGAGGTCCATGTCAGGTCGAGGTATTCCAGCATAATGGGGTCTTGTTCTTAAGTATGGAGTTAGTTTTGCTGCGTTATAGTTGTAAACAAAGAACACATTTTAAATGGAAATTAGAAAAAAAATACATTTTATTTTTACATATGGTCACATTTAAAAACAATGAAAAGTTAAATTAAAAAACAATGCAATCTGGAAAAAGAACTCAGAAAAAAAAAAAATAAATTCAATACATTCCCAGTTTGGCTTTTTTTTTTTACACGTTTTTCCATTGATTTTTTCATATTTCATTATTTCAAATTTGATCATTTCATGACTTTTTTTTACCGGTTTAAAATGTTATTTACATTTTTCTCTTAGCGTCGTATTTCACTTCTGGGGTGGGCTTTACAGTGGCCCAGAGGTATCACCACAAATACAAAAGCTGCAACACAAATAGAAAAACCGCAACAGATCATACAGCCAAATGTTGTGTAACTTTTATATTATATTTCCGTTATATATATATATATATATATATATATATATATATATATATATATATATATATATATATATATATATATATATATATAT
>NW_015150915.1:483170-484653 GCF_000732505.1 Cyprinodon variegatus | reverse complement strand
AGCTCATATGTGAGTCAAGGCAGGTGAGCAAATACTTTTGGCAATATAGTGTACCTGTTGCCGCTTTTGTATTTATTTTACAGCTTTTGTTAATGCATTGCAGTTTTTTTATTTATGTTGCAGCTTTTGTATTAATGTTGACACCTCTGGGCCACCATAGGGCTTTCCTTTGGAGCGAGGAGCAAAGGTGGATTTCTTTTGTTCTTCATGGATATTGACAACGACATTGTGTTGGTTAATATAATTGTTAAGACTGAGTGTTTGTATTGATCTTGAAGTGAAGAAAAAGAATCTGATCTGTGAAACGCAATTTGAAAAAACAGATTTCTTTTTAATTCTGAAAACATTACATTTGTAAACAAATTTTAAAAATGTGGACTTTGAAGAAAAAAACTTAATTTTGAAAATATAAAATCAGTAGAAAAATACAAAAAAATAACAAAACTAATTTGACAAAAAAAAACAATAACAAAGAAAATTGTAGAAAACTGCAAAGCCTATTTCCAAGCAATTCTTTAATTAAGATTTTTGTTTTTTTCAATTTCATTTCAGGACTGAATTTTTTTCACAAATTAAAGAGATGATGAAGGGAGTTTGGAGAACACAGGCAGACCAGTGTGGCTGTCTAGCTGTAAGGCGAACACTGTAGTTGTAGTAAAATGATGCAAACTCTGCAAAGAAGAGTGGAGGCATTGACAGCTATGACCTAGAATTCACTTACCAAGGGAAAAGAGCTATGGCTTGGATAGCTTTCTCCACTTAATAAGTAAGACCATTGTTTAAAAACTACATTTTGTTTTTACTCAGTTTAAAATTGGAAGAAAAACAAACAGGAACAGCACAGAAAACATATCAAACTATCTCTTCAGTCATTTGATCAGTAATATTTATAACTGAGTTAAAATAAGTTCACCAGAAACTAAAATATTCTCTTGAATAAAAAGATTATAAGGTCTAACACAGAATTCCTGAGATTCAAGCTCTGTTTACCGGACTATGAAATGAATCCTTTCAAATGAAGAACTGTGATTAGGTAGAATAAAATCTTAAGGAATTGAACTCTCAATCAATGCACAGTATTTAAAGGAACACCAATCCTACTGTATAATATATAATAGTGAATACTGACCATCAAGTGTAAAATACCCCTTTCATCCAATCTTTGATAATTCTGACTGAAAATAAACTTGTATTTTTTATCTACTGACAGCACTTTAATGCACCAGCTTTAATCTTGTTGTAAAAAGTTCCTTTACCCAGTTGTCTGATTTTGAAATGTTATTTTATTCTGTTGTTCTTCTTTCTTAATCATTTATTGAGCATTTCATCATATGAATTTTATAGAGCATTTATAAAAAAAATAAAAAATGAACATATCTAAAAGAAATTTAGTAGTTAAAAGAAACAATAAAAATATGTTTATTATGTATGAAAATCTTTTCTATGAATCAGTAACCATGAAATAGCCCTCTCCCTTAAAAAG
>NW_015150915.1:480663-482552 GCF_000732505.1 Cyprinodon variegatus | reverse complement strand
CTTAATGTAGTTGCGCTTTGCTTTATGTAGTTGCGTTTTTCTTAATGTATTTGTGCTTTTAGATTTGTAGTTGCAGTTTGCACTTCAGGGCCACCGTAGAACAGTGAGGTATCTATCCTCCTCCACTACCTCCATGAAATCATCGTCTCCCATGACGATTATAGCGTTTGACTTCTTTTTATTTCTTCTAAAATCTACAATCATCTCTCTTGTTTTTTCCAAATTCAGGATCTGATGACTGTTTCTCAGCCATATAAAAAGGAATGGTGCTAATACAATTCCCTGAGGTGCTCCCGTGCTTCCACCTGTTTTACCCATTTTTATTTTCAAACTGTAGTCTGTTTGTCATCTACTTTGATCCAGGTGATGGTTGATGCCTCCTTCTGAATCTTCTGGTCCTCACCTGAAAAGACTACCTTCATATTCTCACTTTCATCTGCTGAGTACATTTCTTTCTTGTTATAACCAGTTAGCTACCCAATTGACTGTGTTACACATTTACAGTAGAAATCCACAAGATGGCGATGCACATCATGTACATTTTAGCATGAGGGGGGAGCGAGGCAGAGGCATTTTTCAGCATCCCTTTGTATGTGCTGAAGCTGATGCATGAAGGGAAAGGAACAATCAGACAGTGGCTGATGAGATCTGCACCTGTGTATGCTAATTAGTGAGAGGAGGATTCGTCCTCTTAATGTCATAGATTACATGAGGAATTACACGCACACAAGTGGCTTTACAACCTTAACGCTGCATGCCTGATTTGCAAAGCAAATGCCTTTTTTGACTGATTTCAGGAATTCATGTCTATGAAATGACTTAAAGATATAAGAAAAAAATGCTTACAGTACAGCTGTCTAATTACATTCACCTCACTTCTTGGTGATTTGAGCGTGATGCACCTGCAGGCCCTGAAGAAAAGCTCTCTTTCTGACTGAATTTAAACAAGGAGCAACTTCCCAGTCAGAGTTGTTCAAAGCATGATGCAGTTTTCTGGGTGAAATCCCACCTGCAGCATCTTTCTGCTCCTCGCCTTTCTTTTCTTTTCCTTTTTCATAAATGTGTGTCTCCTAGTGTGGGCAGCATGGCTCCTTCTGTTATCAGCTGTGGGTTTTAATTCTACCTTTCTTCCTCGTCTCGGCATTCCCGTCCCATCTGGATGGGGAATTTTAGTGAGCTTTATAGTCAAACACGTCTTTTAGGTATTTATGCGTAAATACGTTTGACCATCGTACCTAAGCAGCTTCTTTTTAAAACTTTTAACTATAACAAAAAATGTAACTCATTAGTGGTGCATAGTTATGTAGTGGAAAGGAAGTGATATATGCAACACATGTGACACATTTGGAAACTACTACAGCTTTTTCATTTTTTTTTTATCTTTAAAACTGTTGATTTTTACATTTACTGACTGCATTATTGGGCTTTGTGTCTAACGAAATTCTCTATTTTCCTTAATCTACCTTTTGAGAAACTTTCTTCTTTTTAACTATTGAATAAATCCTTACAAGAAAAAGAAAATACCATGAATTTCATGTGTTCACATGTGATGAAAAATGTTATTCTTGTTTTTCACTGTTCTATTGAACTTATCACATGTGGAACTTGTGATTACATACTTCCTATCTGGGGTTTTTTCCATGTGAATATTAATGTCATGAAGCAGTGTTTGTTTGGAGGACCCAAATGCAGAGACCAGTTGGCAGAGGTGAAATAAAGTCAGTTTATTAAAGTTCACAGATCCAGGGGCAGGAATCAGAGTCCAACAGAAAACAGCTAACGAACCTGAACCAAGGAGACATCAGGGGTAAACCCAAACTAGAAGCCAGGGAGAGACGAGGAACACAGACAGAAGTTAGACGAGATGTTAGACGAGATGTTAGACGAGA
>NW_015150915.1:471893-478889 GCF_000732505.1 Cyprinodon variegatus | reverse complement strand
TCTTTTTGGCATCAAGACAATTATTCTTATTGCCACATTGCCAGACAGGACACTGTAAAAAAAAAAAAAAGAAAAAAAGAAAAAGGTCCCTTTTTATTTGGAGCAGTGTATTGTATATGTGAAGCTGTACTATTTCTAAGTCTTCCAAATCAATCTGGCCTCTTTATCTGAATGCATCATTTTACAAATAAAAATAAAAAAATAAATAAAAGTGTAATAACCTCCCGCTTAAGTCGGAGACACCTCAATAGGATCCAGTAAATCCGGTCGCCCTCATAAACCACCTATGGAGCCATGTATCATATAATCTCAGTAAAATCCAGTTATACTGTAAGGGTCCCAGAGCTTTAGCAGAGATTGCTTAACCTAAAGCACAACCCTTCTGATGAAAGAAGATGGTTTTTATCTCCTCCATCACTCAGCTGCTCCTGTGCAGCTGAAGGTTTAGAGTTTAAAGTCCTTCTGGCATTTAAAGCTCTTTACAAAAAGTAATTTATTCCACATGCAATAACCACCTTAATCGCTTAGAAATAAGAAGAGTATCATTAGCTAAGTTTTTCTTTTATGAGCTCTAGTTAATGTCTTTATAAGTACTTCATTTGTTTATTGTATTTTAGGAGCGTTTTTGGAGAAATTTGTATTTTATTTTCCACCAATCCAACCCAAACCTTCCACGCTCAGAGTAAAATCAAGTTCATTACTTTTTACTCTTAGATGTCCTCTCATAACTGATAAACTAGCTCACTGTGTGATGCCACCAGCTACAAACATATAGTGTGCTCTATTGTCACAGTTTGCTGTGAAACATGATTGTTTCACAGCTTGAATTTCGTTGGCCTTTAAATTAAGGTCACCTCTCAAAGGGGATGAGAGAAATAAAAGGTTTTGGCAATAAAGTATGGAGGGCGAGGAGTGCCACGAAACAATGAATGAGTAAATTATTAAATAACTATTTAAATGTGTCATTAATTTATAAATACTATAAATAAATATAGAATGCATTTAATAAATATGTAATTTAATTATATTTGTCTTAATAAAATATATTCATTCTACTTTAGAATATTTAGCTTTACCGAGTTTTCTAATGATACTGCCACCTGTGGCCAAAACCCAGAACTACAGCACTTTTTGGCCTGTTCTCTCGCGCTTGCACTTGTACTTTTTTGGTTACTTTACTGCCATTGTTGTCTATGTGCGACCCAGCTGACCCGATTGGCTTTACCCCTCCTGGTATGGTGTTTTTTTTTAGCACTCCTTTGTGTGTGAAATGATTTCTTGTAACAATTTGACTCAAATCTGTGAGCGACATGAAAAGATGGAAAATAAATTATTATCCAGCATTCACTTTAATACAAAGTAACAAACTTTGCTGAATAAAATAAGTATCTTAAACATAAGTCTGTCGTGCTTAACTTCAAACTGTAAAAATGAATATAAAACAATAAATAAATAGTGTATATTTTTGGTGCAACAGCAAACTTGTGAAAACTTGTAAACATATTTATGCCTTAAATGCAATGACTGTAGGCTACAGTTGTAAAAGAACTCAATGCCACATTATGTGGCGATAGCCTACTTTTTCCACTTGTATTTCCTCTGAGCTCTTGCAGCCATGAGGAGATGTTTGTCTTCTCCGTGAGCAAGACTTGGCTCGACCAAAGGGATTAGGGTATTCTGGATCTTTACATATATTTCAATTTCAATTCAATTCAGTTTATTTATATAGCGCCAAATTCGCAACACATGTCATCTCAAGGCACTTTACAGTTCAACCAGATCATACAGTCAAATTGATTCAAAGTTTTCTATCTAAGGAAAACCAGTTGATTGCATTGACTCAAATACAATCCCTCACACCAAGCATGCTTGTAGTGACAGTGGAGAGGAAAAACCCCCTTTTAACAGGAAGAAACCTCCAGCTGAGGACGACTGGGGTTCAAGGAGACAGAAGCAGAGATACAAAAAGCAGCTGTAAAAGGCGGCCCTGTCCAGGAGACACACAGCCAGGCAGACGAGGTCCGAGCCAGCTCCCATGTCAGAGGACGAAGAGAGCACATCCAGCCATACAGGAACAGATGAGGCAAAGCTACTATGAGGAAAAGCAGAGAGAGCATAACTTTAGAGATTGAACTAACAGATTCTACAGAATAGGAGAATAGAGAGAGAATGAAGCAGAATGATGAAATGGGGGTCCCTATGTCCTCCAGAAGTCTAAACCTATAGCAGCATAACTATAGAGATAGCTCAGGATATATGTTGCCCGGGAACAAGTTTACCGTAAGTTTTGTATCTAACATGCCCTTGTTCTTCATTTTCCATTAGCTTTTTACTAACAATTTTTTTACTCTCACAGTAATACAGGACAAAGTGTGTTCCTTTTCCACTAAATACAGGACAGGTACTTCTGTTTCTAAATACGGAACAATTCAGTTTTTCAAGGGACGGTTGGCAATCCTAGTTGAGCTGGAAGCGAGTCGCTTCTGAATATCTACAAAAGCCATCTTGGATATAAAATATTGATTGTTTGCTGTTGGACGCATATAACATGGACACGCTTTACATCACATCCGCCGAACAGCGCTGAAATTTCAGACCTAAATTAAATTCCGGACGAGGCTTATAGATGCATTGGAGCTGAACTACTGGTGTCAGTCTCCTCATCTAACCATGATTTAGTCATAAAGGGTCAAATAAAAGTGATATTATAATTCTTTTTTTCAGTAAAATCTAACATAATGTCTCTTCATGAATTGAATGTAATTATTTCATGATTTAATTTCATGTTCCCTCACTGAAGCACACGTTCATTAATTTAAACAGTCACACATCCATCCAAATAAATGAGGTGGGACTGAGGTTGCTTCCACAGAAACACAACTTCTTCCTGCTTTGATTTCACTCTAATATCAAAATGTTTGCTGGAAAACTTGTAAATAATATTCAAAATAATGTTGTCATTTATTTACAGCCCATTGGGTGAGCAAGAATAGCCTTTGTAAGTGTAGTTTAGTCTGAAAATTGTATAGGAGAACATAAGCTGTTGCTATGGACACAGCCCTTGTCCCGCCTCCTTGACTTTGATGGATGTGTTTAAATTAACAGTTTAAATTAATTCATGGTGTGCTTTAGCGCAGGAACATGAATTAATTTATTATATACATAAATTAATTATATTCACTTCTTTAAATAAAATCCATATATTTAAATGAGGTCCATTTAAGTAAATATATTGTGAATTTATTCAAGTTTTAACATATAATTACACAATCTAAATAAATATTATATAAGTTATTTGTTTGTTGTATTGTGGCACTTGTCACTACTATAGTAAAGTATGTCATTTTGTCAAATTTGGGATTCATACTCATACATTTGTGTCTTGCGTATTTTCAGAGTTCTAACGTAGTAACTTGTATTCCTAATTTTTTTTACGTGTATTCTCACTGAGAAAACATATGATGTCACATGTATATATGAGGTAATCAGGATTAAATGCAAATTTTAAATTGAATTTCATAGACTGACTTACATTTACGAATTAAGACATCCATGCATATGTATTTAATAACAATTATCTCACCCCATAGGAGGGTTTTACTCTCACAGGAATGGGGGTGTTGGGCATAGTTAAAAGGAAAATTATGGAGCTAAATGTATGACAGTTTTTTTTTTTTTTTTTTTGTATAAATCTAATTAAGAATGACAGATGCTCTTCGTTTAACCCAACTGACCTTCAGAAAGGAAAAATGCTGGTCAAACATACGGTCAAAGACTTTGAATCTGGTAAAATGTGGATCTGACTTGACTGAGAAAGAAATAACCGATACACCACATGTTTATTCATTTATTTGTACAAAATGTTGAAGCCTGATCTCTGTTTTCCTTCCATTTCACAACTATGCACCGATTTCTATTGCTCTATCATTGTGAATCCATATTGATTGTTTGCTGTGCTAAATCTGCTGGGTGTGAATAGTTTTGTCAAGTTTTGTATGCCACACATTTTGCTGCAGCAACATTCAGCTGGATTTTTTTTTTATTTTTCTTAGTGCAGAGCTATCATGAAAAGGAGACATCTGCTTTGTCTGCAGCCAAGGACACATCGCTTGAAAAAGAAATCACAAGTTTAATGAAGTGAAAATTTTCCATTACCGTCACTTAAAATCCCAAAGATCTGCCCAATAAAAAAAAATATTTCTGCCTCAAGTTATTCATTTCATTTTTTTTTCTTTTTAGATTTTACTTCCTGTTAAGCGCTGTAAGGATTATTTTTATTATTCATGTATGTGCTTATTAAACCCTATTATTACTTGCATGTCATATGTTAAGGCTAATGTTTTTTCCAAACAGTTTATCTAATTACGGCAGTTCTTCTGCCAGGATAAAAGTTATCGTCTCCATTATGTACATAACAAAGATTCAGGATAAAAATGGGAGCATAATGACAGAGTGGATCGTTCTTAACCGATCATTCACTGTGCATTCAGGTTGTCCCTGATCTAAGAACACTGTATAATATCTTAATATGGCTGGAGCCAGTGACGTCTCCTCATGTACAAACATGTGTATGATGTAATGGTGTGAGATGTGATGATGTGGCAGGGTGTGACGCTTGAAATGTGTAAAATGCTTCTTTAAACCATTATTTCAGGGCTCTGTGACTCTCTGAGCCTGAAGTTCCTTTCGTATCCATGCAACCTCTCTTACAATCCTATAAAAGCTGTTGACATGTTTTCTATTCATTTAATATATAAACCTGATAAAGTCTTAGTTAAAGTGTTCCGAGTGATCTCTTCTCAGGAAAGAATTGGAAGAGAAAGCTTACAGATGTAAATGCAAAGCTTTCCTTTGCATCCCTTTTGTGCAAGTACAAACCCTTCTCTGCCTCTAGTAAAAGAAACATATGTCTTATTCTGTTAGTTGTGTCATAATTTCAGATATTTCCTCCTAAAGTCCCTCAACAGGCGTTAAACCACTTCACTCTGAGCGGCGGCTTGATTTTATGGAAAAGAAATGAAGCTGCGTTGCTCTGAATCTGAATCAGGTGAATATGGAAAGAGGGATTAAAGCACTGCAAGGCATTTTTCATTTTAAAATTGCTTCAGTGAGAGGGCTGAGTGTGCCTCTACAAGCTGTTTCTAATGCTCATATAATGAAGGGAAAAGGAACTGAAATGTCATTTTCTTCATTAAAATTGAACTACAGAATGAGTTTCATTATTTAATAGCTGTGCCTCCCGTGCGCCGCACTAAGACCGGACTACAATTGCATCTCTTTTACAATAATTATTTCAGGAGCGTATTGATTTCCTTTGTGGTCGGTTCATTTGAAATCTTACATTATCTTAACCATGATGTATGTGCTTGTTCCTGTACCAGCTCAGTTTCTCTCCTTTCCTTTTTTAAATCTTAGTCTCAGAGAAACCCCAGGCAACGCGATCCAAACAACGAGGCCTGCTCTTTGTTACCATCCGTTTGTGTGGATGAGGGACTTTGTATCTAACACCAGCAGCCTCGGTTTTCCCTCGACGGGTCAAAGGTGAGGTGTAGTCAGCTAAGGTACTCCGCTAAGGAAGTTGCACATGTCATCATTGTGGTTAAGTGGAGTGAAGGTGGAAAGACAAGCTGGATGAGTCATGGTGAAGCAGGCAGAGGGAGGGAGTCATATTGGGTGTGTGTGTGTGTGTGTATGGGAGAGAGATGCTGATATTGAATTAGTATACGATGCACTGTAAGCTACAGATGCAGAGAAAACTTATTAGTTCTCTCTTGCCTCTGTACCTACTGTTGCTCTGGGTTTTTCTTCCATATTGAAAGTGATGCACAGAGGAACCAAGGCTCCACATATATAATGTCTTGCAAAAGTTTTCATACCCCTTAAGCCTTTTTAGATTACATTTGTAAACTGCAATGCATTTTATTTGAATATGATATGACAGACAAATTCAGCATAACTGTGAGGTGAAAGGGAGATAGAGATGGATAAATGAGAAATCCTACTTTTTATGGCCCCCCAAAGAAAAAAATGTGCACATCTGAAGACGGATATCTCTGCCATAATTTTAGACTTTTCGCGGTAACAATTTTTTTGAATGATAAATATCGATAAAAAAATAAAGCCAAGAAATATCCTTCTAAATTTTAATTCGGTTTGAATCCAGAGTTTTTTCACACTTCAGGATTCTCTTTCTCAACTAGCATTTCTGCTTTTTACTACTTAGCTGCGAAGGCTCTCCTGCTATACTCGCAAAGCTAAGCAAATGATCCCTCCTACAGTCATTAGCAGAAAGAGCGAGAGATGTAAGGAAAACAAATGAGCATGCAAATGCATATTATTGAGCTCCTTTGAATTGATCATGCTGCTGTGATTTTATGATATTTAGTGAAATAACTTTCAGACCATCATGTGATTTCTTTGAACACAAACCCAACTGGCTGTGTTTCAGGACAACAAATTAAAGTGCGGATCGATCTGAAATCATTGCTCAATTAACTTTGCATGCATTCAGAATAAATTTACAACAACTTCTATTCAAATATATGACTGTATTAACAAAGATCATTCAACTCCAATTCAAACAGTTAACAACTCTTTACTAGACTAGTAAAATGAACCACTATGTACACAAAGGGAAAAGCATGTCCCTGTTATTTATTCGGAAGTCTAAAGTCTGCAACCTTTAGAGTTGCACACCTGCATGGATATTGATCCTCCATTGCCTAAAATTTATATAATTGTTTATGGCACAACAATTAGTTTAACTGATTTATTGTTTATTTTGACAGGCCTATTTGTTTTCTTACAAAGCAGCTCAATATAAGTCTAAATTGATGGAGAACATCCATGGAATTCATGTCTGACTACAGATTTCCAGCTGGATTTAGGCCTAGACGTTAACTGGACCAGTCTAACACCAGTGTTGTAGTACTCGAGATCGGTCTTGGTCTCAAGACCATTTTTTGATGGTCTCTGTCTCGTCTCGGACTTGACCGC
>NW_015150915.1:458656-471194 GCF_000732505.1 Cyprinodon variegatus | reverse complement strand
GTCTTGGTCTTGTCTTGGTCTCGGGTTAGGTGGTCTTAACCACAACACTGTCTAACACACAACAAAGTCTTTTTTTCATTGTCGAGCTTTAAGGTGAACCTTTTCTTCAGTCTTTTGAAGCCACTTATAGTCTATGTTTCACAACTGTCACCAATGTTCTCCTCAGCTCTGACCACCTTTTCCTCTCCTGCTGAGGAAAAGCAAAGATCCCCACAGCATGATGCTGTCTTCACCATGTTTTGCTATGGGAATGATGTGTCTACAGCAGGTGTGGGCAATTCCACTTCCTGAGGGCCGCTATCCTGCAACTTTTAGATCCATCCTTGGTCCAACACATCTGAATTAAATGGCTGAGTTACCTCCTCAGTATGCAGTCAAATCCTCCATAGGCCTCTCAATCATCTCATTACTTGATACAGGTGTGTTGAACCACAGGCACATCTAAAAGTTGCAGGAACTGGAATTTCACAGCCCTGGTCTATAGTGATTTCCGTTGTTATGCAGTGTAAATAATAAGTTTTGGGTTGAATTAAGCACCTTTTTTTAAAATTCTGTCTTTTACATGGCCTGCTGTATTTCTTTTTTGATGTCACTGCTTTTTCTCCCACTTTGGTAGATTAGTGTCTGGAGCCTTTTTCACAAAATAGCTGCATGAAAACCCTGCAAAGTAGATCCTCCCTGTAAGCTTCTTTTGGCCTTTCATGAATCGCCAATCAACTTATGTCACACCAGAAAGAGCTTTGAAAAAACTGAACCATTATTTTGGAACCTGAAGTGAAACTAATATAGATCATTTAGTACAGATAAAGGGAGTTTTGAAGATCTCCCATTATACACAGTGGTGGTCTTTTTTTTTTTTTACTATAAAGCACCATGTCATCTCTACTGAAAAGATACCTTTGGCTGAAATCCTTTAATCTGTTTCATCCCCTGAAAGTTTAATTCTTACCTTATCTCACCAAAATCCCTTTTTTTTCTGCAATTTTTCTACAAGGCTTGTGACTACCTATCTCTTACAATCTTTAACAGTCCAGCATGTCACACAAAAATAATGGCTGTAATTCGTGACTAACCCTGGATCACACAGACTCTGCCCCTTGTGTATTTTGCTTTTCACTGCAAAAAGAAGCCATTCTAGTCAATGCTGCAATTCCCATTGCAGCGCTGCAGCTTGATAGAGCGCCCTGATCCATTCTTTCAATAGAGATAACACTTAGAAGGAATTTTTTATTGGGTACAAACACAGCTGGATGAAGTTTTGGAAAAAAAAATACAATCAATGAATAGTAGCACTTCTTAAACCTATTTTTATTCGAGTGAAGGTAAAGAGTAGCATTCCAAGAAATTATTCAAGTAAATGTAAAAAGATGATTGCTAAAAAGGCTAATAAACTACTGAGTAACAAATCATAGAATCTGATTTTCTTTGTTATGCGATTAAATTGTTTTTGTGACTTAGAAAAGAAATAACTTGTGGATTGTTATGTGTTCTTCTTTGAACATACGCCAAACTGGCTGTGCGTTAAGACAACAAATCAAAGTGTTTTTTGAGGTCAAATCATGATCAAACAGATACTTTGCACACATATGGATTAAATTCATTATAACCTGCAGTGAAAATATAGGAATTTATTTTTAAAAATCCTTTGGTTTCATATCAAACATATTTAAATTAAAATCTCTTGACTACACTTGTTACACTCATTAGCTACTATGTACTAAAAAAAAAAAAGAAATTAAAATGTTTGAAGTCCATAAGCAATAAAGTGATGCTATAAAAACACAGCTTTGCATTGATTTGACTTTTAAGAGCCACAGTTTAGAGTTTGGATTAAGGTTGAATTGGCTTTTAAATTATTTTAGAGCCACCAAACTGTGTTTAAACTAATTGATAATGCAAATCCAAGAGCTAAATAAAATATTATTTGGAAAAATTGTATTTTTATTGTATTTTAATAATATTGAGATTAGCCCTCAGGGGATGAGATAAAAAGACTTACTGCAGTAGCCATTTAGCCTAGTAAACTAGCCCCACCCGCCAGTGGCCAAACTCATTTTTGCCTGTGAGTTTGGTCTAGCCTCGATCAATGCCCCAGGCCCTGGAACTTGTTGGCCAATCACAATGCAGAGATGTGTTTTGTTTTGTTTTTGGATGCAAAGCGGGCAGGTTTTGCTGCACAATGCTGGAGAAAGGACAACAAAGAAGATGGCAACATTATTATTTCTATTGAACAGTAGCATGCACTGCGGCAGCAACAGCTTCCAATGGAGCGCTCCATTGGAAGTTACTGTTGCTGTTGTTCAATAAAAGTACATACTAAGATCATTTGAGGCAAGAATATTATACTTTAAAGCGTCACGATATGGTCCATTTACCGATTTAATGTGTAATTAAAAAAAAATCTTTTGAGAGGACCGCGGCAACCAGCGGATCTCCGAGGCTAACGGCAGCGAGGGCTAACCGCAGCCCGTCTGCAGCGGCCCTCTCTCGACATAGTCGTGTATGAAGGACGGCCGGCTCTGATGGCGAATTTTGACTCAGCTTTGTAATCAGTTTTTAAAGGATTAGACTTGGGGTTTTTGTTGAACTGTGAGCAAGAGGAGGCTCTACGCTCTTCTTAAGAAGGACGTATTCGCCGTTTTATCGACAGGCTGTTGGTTTACACTCCCCCATCAGCTTTCTGTAGCCGTTACTACGTCACAGTCAGTTCTGCTCATTGGTCAGAGCGTTGGCCAATAGGCACAGACATGGTTTGAAAAACAACAGGTTGTTCTCATCAACAATCTTCCGATGTCTCATTCACCGGGGCCAGACTAAATTATACATTTAATCTCACATTTATTCTGGTTTATCAGGCTAGTAGCCATTAAAAATGTACCTACTTTCCTTGATGGGTCCTTGGCTGGTCCTTTTTAAATATCAATATCTTTATAGTAAAATATTCTTTCTGTCATGATTTGTGGACATTAAGATCTAAAGAGAAGCACCTTCTCCTGGTCAGACCCTGGAATTCAGTGAAATTGTGGAGTCAGGGTAAAAAAATGCATACCCAGAAGAAGGAGGGGATCACTCCAGCGACTGGAAGTTGGAGGGGATTTTGCTGGAAGATACAGGGTGGTGGGCTGCCATTCAGATGGCGTTTGACTGGGAAGGGATATTTTGAATGGCTGCTACTGTAGGTTTAAGTTTCCTGCTAAACTCTGTGTCAAATCTGTTTTCGTTTGTTGCATTAGACAGAACCTTAATGGCAAAAATGTAGATTATCAGGTTCACTTCAATTCAGTTCATTTGTATTGTGCCCAATTCACACTAAAGGTCATCTCAAAGTACTTTACAAAGATAATTCAACCTGATTATCAGGATTAGTGGATACTTCTTGAGGACCAAATTCAGAGCTTAAGAGTCAGAGCTGATCTCTTGCAAAATATAATGAAGAAGTAATACAAACACCATAATCCAGAACAGATACACAAGAAACTCAGGAACCAAAAAAAAAAAACTACAACTCACTAGAGAGGAATAAACTGAGGGAATGAAGTAATGAAGATAACTCAGTAAACAATAATGCAGAGGAGCAGTATATATGCAAACAGAACAATGAATGGAGTGATTAACTGCTAGAAAGCAGGTGTGGACAGAAGAACTTAGAAGGGAGCTAGGGAAGCTAGGGGAGATCGGCACAAGGGGGTGACAGAGAATAAACAAGAAATACATAAGTGCTCAAATACAACCAGAAAACAACTCGAATGCCAAAGAAAGTGTGTCAAATACAGCAATGAGATCAAACAGGACAAGTACATATACAAGTCCATTGAGGCCATGAGAATATCATTAGTGACTTTCACCAGAGCTGTTTCAGTGCTATGATGAGCTCTAATGCCATGATTGAAATTCTTTAGAAAGTTCATTATTGTGTAAGTGGTCACACACTAATTTGGTAACTACTTTCGCNTGTACATGCCTAAATGCACTGAGTTGCCGCCATGTGATTGGCTGCTTAGAAATTAAGTGTTAACGAGCAGTTGGACAAGTGTACCTAATAAAGTGGCCAGTGAGTGTATATGCAAACAGAACAATGAATGGAGTGATTAACTGATAGAAAGCAGGTGTGGATAGAAGAACTTACAAGGGAGCTAGGGGAGATTGGCACAAGGGGGTGACAGAGAATAAACAAGAAATACATAAATGCTCAAATACAACCAGAAAACAACTCGAATGACACTTTGCCAAAGAAAATGTGTCAAATACAGCAATGAGATCAAACAGGACAAGTACATATACCAGTCCATTGAGGCCATGAGAATATCATTAGTGACTTTCACCAGAGCTGTTTCAGTGCTATGATGAGCTCTAATGCTAGATTGAAACTCTTTAGAAAGTCAATTATTGTGTAAGTGGTCACACACTAATTTGGCAACTACTTTCTCTTTAATAAAGAATAATAGATAAGAAAGAAAGATTGGATATAGGTCTATAATTCATCAAATCATCTGGGTAAAGATACTGTTTTTTAAGTGAAAGTTTAATTACAGATACCTTAAAAGCCTGAGGTACATATCCCTGTAACATAGATTTATCATATCTATGATGGAGAAGGAAATCAGAGGGAATACTTCCTTAAATAAACTGGTTGAAACCGGATCTAAAATACAAGTTGAAGGCTTAGATAAAGATAATAGTAAACAAAGAACAGGGTTTAAAGGAAAAGTTTGGTCATATTCAGAATTCAAATTTCTGAAAATACTTTAAATATGAAATTATGACATACTGATCAATAAATAATTATTGTTTTAATTAAGAGTAATTTTCATTTGAATGTGCTTTACTGGAGGCATCCATGTTTACCAACGAACATTGCTGCCATCTACTGGTTTGTGATGTCACAGTGCGGTATCGGCTGTTGATCAAGTCCCAGTGATGTATCTGGTGTTTAACACAACTCACGATTATCCAAGTCATCTTGAAAGCATTCTTATTAAAAATGTTGCCTACAAATGATATGTTTTTTCTGTGGCTTGAAAATGGTTGGCAAATCCTCTCCCTTTAAGTTGGCAATCCAACGACGAACTTGTGGATCGTGAATTGGAAAGGTAAAATAACAAAAAAAAATTCACTTTTACCCATTGTATTACAACATCCAACGGCAATGCATGTGGGAATTGTCATTTTAACTGTAGCTCTCGCGAATTTCAGTGGTGAAGTCCTATTGAAATCTAAAATAATTTATTGCAGATGTGTCTAGTAGTTCACATTGATTTTGCTTGTAAAGTGGGAGGAATGGCGCTAGACTTACTGCACTGTGACGTCACTGCAGGAAGATGTCAGGAGTGAGGTGTTGCTATATTTGGGCAAAATGGCCGGTCCTGGATTCAGTGATCACAACAAATTTATTAATTTTTCTACTGATTAACGCTAAATTCATTAAATCACAGCGAACATATTAGTTTTAGCTAAAAATAATGATCAATTGATTATTCTTTGCTGACTGAACTTTTCCTTTAAACACCAGTCATGGGTCAGCTAGATTGAAAAACAAATTATGCTGTATTAATCGATGCTCAGGGTGCACAACCAGTTTTGTTTTAGAAATGGCGACACTGTGTCGCCACAGAAGGGTGCCTCTCAAAATGTCTACTGTGTTCCTTCGTCTTCGTGAGGCTCTTAATTCCCCAGTGTTCTGTAACAAACCTTTGAGGGCTTCCCACACAGCCAGATATAGTACTATTTATTCATCTACTATAGGGCAACTTCTGAAGGCAAGTGGTTACACAGTTTTTTGTTTTTTTTCTTGGGCGGGTATTTGACAGAAGGGCAATGATCAGTACAGTGTTTTTATTTGTAAGCAAATTTTAAAAAACAACATTATCTTTCCTATTCACCTTTTATGTGTTGTTTTCTGCTGGTCCCTACCATAAGGTCTAGATAAAACACCAACAATTTAGTGGCTGTAACCTGAGAAAAAATGCTCAAAGGATACATAGATGCAGACAGCAGCTGTCAGCTCAGTATTAATGATGTTAAATCATAATTGTTCAGGCAGAACTACACGCTCTTACAATGAAATTAGACAAAACTGTGAGGTATTGATTTTATGTTCTGTGCAGAAGGTGTGAAATAAATTGAAAGCATTATCACAATCCCAGACAAGGACAAGGGCCTTAACTTATGTGCTCAAACCTCCCTCCCCACCCCAAAAAAAAGCCCTGAACATCACTAGCAATTACTGATGCCCTCTGAAAACTCAGGAGGATTCAATCAAGCAAAGTTGAACCTCATATCCAGCGGTGAGCAGAGGTTAATTAGTCTACTTGGCTTTAACCAAGCGTGCAGGATGCTGAAAGGTTGAGGGATAATGTTTGTTTAGATACACGGTTGCAGTGGCCACAGATAATGTCTTCATTAAGTATTGATGCACTCGCACACGAGGCTGATAGCCCCTCCACGTCGGCACCTTTCTCTGTCCTCCACTGCACCTGCAGCCTGTATGGTCCTCCACTCCTCCTCTCTGTGTATTTCCCCTCTCCTTATTTCTTTCTCTATCGTCTTTTTTTTCCCTCTCTTTTGCTTGAACATAAGCACTAGGTACATGCTGAACACCCCCCCCTCCGCATACACACTACCAGCCCTTCACTCCTTGCATTATCTTTCCCGGAAATTGCATTTCCAGCACAGCCAGGGCCCCATTATGAAGAGGGAGCAACATGCTGTAACCTTTTTAAAAAGCCATTAGTGATGCACCTGCCCCGCCCCCCTGCCTCTCCCACCTCTACCCCCTTTAAACCCGCACAAGCCCCTTGCAATTCATACGTCCCACCCCTTCCCTTCCCTGTCCTCCCCCACCACCCCCATTCCCCCTTGCTTCACCCTTCCTGATCCCTCCCCGCTCTCATGGCAGCTGTAATGTTATTAGGCCGTTTGTGTAGCCATTACTCGGCCAGCTCCCCCCCTCCTGCCCCGCTCCCCCTCTGAACGTGGACAGATGCGGAGGGAGCAGCGCGGGGCAAATGGGTGCAGCGATAAGTGTGCAGAGGGTGAGGTGTAAAGGAGGGTCTAGAGTGAGGGGATGGATGGATAAGAGCACGGACAGACATGTCCAACCACAGATGCAGCAGAGAAAGAGAGGGAGCTCGATCAATAATGGTAAACAATGAACAGTCCATCTCTGCAAACCCCCACCCCTAGCCTCTCTTCTGGTCTCTTATCTAAACATAAACTATAAGTAAACCCAAGAATCACACAAATATGCAAACAGCAGGTCGATACGCAGTCAGAAGCTTGGAGCTCTATTGTTGTTGCACCTCCGCATGCATGTTATAACTGTGGGCCACCCTGGCTGCATTATCAGGCTATTAGGATGCAGAGGCAAGCCAAGGAGGGCCGTAAAGAGAGGAGCAAAGTGCCAGGGAGCTCTGAGAGAAGCCAGGCACACACAGACAAACACTAAATCCAATTGCCTTGGCAAGTTCCAGGAAGTGGATAGAGAGAGAGATAGAGGAGGAGGAGGGCTGGGAGGGGGGGCATTGCTTCTCTCCTGCTCTTCCTCTGCACAGCTCAGAGTAGAGTCTGCAGCGACTGCAGCTTAACTGTACGGGAACAAGGCTAAAAACAACAATACATGCTCACAGCGTTCCGCGTGATGAAGGTGCCACGCACCATCGAGGCACCACCCGAGAGAAGCAAAATCAATAAAAATAGCCCCGGTGTATCTCACCACTCTTTATAAAAATCCCCTCTCTGTCTCACACACACACACATACAGGGAATGTTGATTAAAGTAATTATCAGCAACATGATGGTGCCATGTACTGTCCCCCCTAATGCGGCCGCACGCTCTGCAATGTTTCGACCAAACCTCCTGAGATGCTGAAGTGGGTTTAGATGATGGCTGAGGCCGGGGGGGTGGGGGTGGTGAGGTGGGTAATCTGCCTCCATACATGTCCCTCGTGTTTACTGGATGGCAATGCGGTTTGATTCACTTCACTGTAAGTCACAGAGGGCTGCTTCTTTTCGCCGGCTATAAAGCTTATATTAACAGCTGTAATCCCAAAGCCTACTATATATATTTCTTTTCCTCCTCTTTATTATGTTTCTTTTTCTTGAAGGTCTGCCAGTTTAATGTTTTATTCTCAACTCGTTCATATCCACCGTGGCTCCTGCATGCCAACAAGCGTTTTTATGCCAAACAAGCGGCTCTCTAACTGATGTGTTGTATGCTTCCTGCATAACATGCAACAAAAGACGGAAGGGATACTAGGAGCAAACCTCAAAGCAACTAGTTGAACATGGTAGCCTAAATTTGTTGTAAATTTTTTGAAAATTGTTGTTTGTGAAAAATGTATTTACAAATTAACTATCCTTTGTAACATTTTTAACCTGTGCAATGAATGTTGGGTTCATGACATGGCTGGAAAAAACCTAAGTAGTTTTTACGGTTGTATTGTGCTTGTCTGGTGTAAATTTGGACAGTGCTACGTTGCGTCGGTGCCTCTTTTCATGAGCAACATATCTGTTGAACCAAATGGGAATAGCTTGTGACTTACTGTTTACTGCTGTATATTAGCTAGAGCTGACATCATTAGCAGAAGCTATAGTATGGTGACCAGACATCATCGAGTTTCGGGGACAGTCCCCTTGTTGGATAATCTGTACCCGGCTAAAGCTCTCCCCGGAAATGTCCCCAATTTTATCGTTTTATGAATGAGAAGGAAATGTTGCGTTTGGACTGTTATTATGGTAGAAAGAGCGCGCAAGTATATACTGCACGCAAAAACAGATGTTAGCTAGCTGGTTGGCAGCTGTTAACGTATAGATGAGGAGCAGAGCGCACTACTTTAAAACAGACAAGGAATTTCATTATCGGAATTGGTCGCAACTACCCTGTGTTATGGTGAGTGTGTTAATTGGTTAATTGGATTTGGATTGGGCTGATCATTGTGATAAATGTTGGTTCGTGCCGAGGTTAATACAAATTTTGATGTTTCTTTTTTCAATATAGATGAGGACTGGGAATGCGACATAAATCAAGATAATCACCAAAAAGTAAGACACAACATTGGCTGCAGTTAACATGACAAAAAGAGGCAGATAAAATTAAACAAAATTATTGAAAACTCCTTGTCGTATGCGCTATGTGGTACAGTGGTTCTACGGGGATCAACCAGGTTTTATCTAAAAATGTTTTTAGAACTGATTTGTGACCTTTAGTTTATATATTCTGATTGTTATTGAAAGTAGAGTTGTAAGTTGTTTTGGTGTTTAATGGTTGTGATTTATGAGTGGAGACTTCCAGGCATAGGTCTACTTAGGTCTACTACTTAGGTCTACTTTTCTACCACCCAGTTTG
The DNA here is from genome assembly GCF_000732505.1 of Cyprinodon variegatus. Lineage (NCBI taxonomy): Eukaryota > Metazoa > Chordata > Actinopteri > Cyprinodontiformes > Cyprinodontidae > Cyprinodon > Cyprinodon variegatus. Next base: position 461,851 of record NW_015150915.1, on the reverse strand, counting down.
GATATATGAAAGTTCCTCATTATAAAAAATAAGAGACAGTAAAAGGAAAACTGAATGAGACAAGATCTGCATGATCTGAGAATGATGGAGGAAGAGATAACACTCTGTTTAATGTTTTTTTCTTGTAGCTCCAAATATTGTGGTGATTAGCCTTTTTAGTATTTAATCGAGTGAGATAATAACTATAATAATGATAATCACCATCATCATAATAATCATAATATGTATGAAGAGATTTTATGTGTTTGGAAGGGATTTTGTTTGTATTATGTATGTTTTAGATTTGAGGAAAATTGATAGAAGATGAGAGGAAGAAGATTAGAAGACTGATAGAAAGAAGATTGAATAAGGGCAGAGGAAAATAGTTAAACTGATGGAAAGATCAGTTGAAGAGAAAGGAGAAAAATCTATTTAGAAGAATAAAGCAGAGAGTAGGCAGAAGTCAGCTAGAAAGAAAAGAAGATGAAGTGGGAAGAAGACCAAATGACCAGGTGACAATAATAAACACTATTGATTGATTAATTTTATTAATCTTAGGAAATAGGAGAGGCACAATCCTGGATTTTAAACTTAATTTTTTTGTTGTTTTGATTGTTTAAATATGAATAAATATGTTAAAATGGATGAAAGCATCACTGTCCCTGTTTCCTATTTTAATTTTGATGATATGTATTTATTTTTATTTATAAACTGCAAATGTCCCCTGATTGGATTTCAGGATTCTGGCCACCTAAAGCTACAGTCATATCAGAATTAAATCGGAAGATAATGATTGACAGTTTTATGTGAAAGAGAACCTTCTTGAGTCTTTAAAAAGCATTATTCTATTATGTCTGAGTTTCAATCATGCTGGTAAATGTCTACAGCTTCATTTATAAACTGGAGCTCTTTGTACAATAGCTTTTCATATGGGTTAGCATCTCAAAGCAGCTGCACAAGCACTAGGCCAACTTTCCCAACTTCCTCTGTTTGATCCTTCTCATCTTCATTGCCTTTCCTACATTGTGATAAATTTTAACATGCTCCAGTTCAAATTAAAAAGGTTTAAAGTTAGTCATTGCTTTGGCTAGATGAAACTAGTGCTTTAGGGATAAGCATATATCATTTTGAAGTGTAAACAACATGCGGATGTCAAATGTGAAAATATTATTTAAATTCACATACTAAACAGCTTACAGTATTTTTACTTTGTTGTATAAAATCGGCCTTAAACAGACGGCTAACATTAAACCTATAGAAGTTGGATTAACATAAAAAATGCTGGTCAGCACAACCAGTTGTTGTCACGTCATTAGTGAAGAGAGTCCACCTGTATGCAATTTAGTCTCGTTTTAATTCCAGCTCTCAGAGGTTGCATAGAGATCATTAACAAACAAGCAGCATCATAAAGACCAAGGTATACATCAGAGGAGTGAGGGGCAGAATAAAAAAAAATATATAAAGAGTACAACAACTGCTGAACAGGCAAGACATACCTGTCTGCCAAACTGATGGAGCAGGGCAAGCAGCGTATTAATCACATCTACCCTGTGGTTGCTATGGAGGACCTGCAGAAATCCACAGATCAGATAAGAGAACCTGTCAATTGGGCAGATTAGTTGTGCAATCTAGGAATCTGTCCCTTATGGAAGAGTGACAGAAAGAAAACAATTGCTGTGAAAAATCCCCACATAGTTTCATTTCGAACAGGTGAAAGAATTTGATCTAATCAGTTTAGACCGAAATGTAGCTCTGAGCACGCCATCAACGCTGTAAAAATGATGGCCACATCTTGCCATGGGGATGTTTTTCTTTACCGTGGCCCAGAGAAGCTGGTTGATTGAAAAATGGTTGGAGCTAAACACAGGGAAAGCATGAAAGGAAAACCTGTCCAAACCAGGCTTGAGTGGAGGTTCATCCTCCAGCAAGACAGTGACATTGGTCCTCATATGTCTAAATGGCCCAAAGTCTTTATTTTCCATAAACATTTTCTTCTGCTGAGCTTGAGCGAACCAGGCAAAACTATCCTTCTTTAAATGGCAGACCCTAGATGACTGGTGGCTTTAACCAGAGTTAAAGGGGTTTTTACCAGGTACTAACAGCAAACGACTGGAAACAAATGTACAACACCTTTCTTCTTATGATTTAAAAAACATGTTAAAAGCCTTACAGCATATTTCATAAACTTAGAACTTACTTATTCTTTTCTTTTTTCTAGCCATTGCTTCTTGGGTAGTGATTGGTTTAATTAACAACGGCAGTTACTGTCTGAGATGGTTAATATGCAGTCAGCTTGAAGAATAGAGTATCTTGAAACAGTGTCAAGCTGGAGAAGATGTAATCAGGTAAGTGCTGAATGCAGTTGGTAACAATTTACAAAACGGAAAAGTATGACCTCCATAGAGCTTTGCAATGATATGAACCTCTAGCGGTTCAGTGTATTCTCATTATCAGTTCGTATGAAATCGTACGAAAAGTTATGCACCGTAATTTCGTATGTTTTGGACGTTTTTTTCGTCGTATTTCGTCGTATTTTTACGTCTTGCCTCCAGACAAGATATCCTTGTGCATGCGCATGTTACACTCCATTCAATAACAAAGAATTTAACATAGAAGTAACCCTAACCCTAAGATCCAAAACAGCAAGCAACGTGGTTAGAGACATGAAGAAGTGATTATTGCACTGTTTTTCCCAGTTTTACGTCCGTCCGCGCATCTGCTTTTTTCGTCTGTCTGCCTGCGCATGCGCACTGATCTGTATTTTCGAGGAAAAACGTCCAAAACGTACGAAATACTGTGCATAACTTTTCGTACGATTTCATACGAACTGATCATGAGAATATGTTGAGAGGTTAGTTGTGGCCTTTTTATATTGTGCAAAGTCTTTAAAAATCCCTTGCCTTGATGCCATGGTATAGGTTTCTGGTGTGTACCCCAAAGCTAGAGCCCCCTTGAAGAAGCTCTAAAGAATAAAATTGAGTAAAACAAATAACTGTAGCTTGGCTGTCAGGTCTTCAGTTGTTGGCTGGGTAGGTCAAGCTAAGTTAGTTGGGAGGGTAAAGAAGGGTTCACAGAATACTGCAGTTAAGTGACAAATTTGACCCCTTGTTGGTGTAATCCTCAAGGGACCAGTTTCATGTACCTTGTAGATGTATCTACCTAAATAGATGTATCTACCTGCCATGAATGACTTGATTTTGACAGCCCTTGTCTATA
>NW_015150915.1:447296-458636 GCF_000732505.1 Cyprinodon variegatus | reverse complement strand
CTTATTCTAAACTAAAGTAGTTTCCCAAAGTCCTAAAAGCAATGACCTGATGCATCTTAATAATCAAGAAGACAATGCTGAAAATGTGAGTAAGTCCTCTGTGTGCGCTCTTCTTTGTTTAAATATTTTGTCTTCTTTCCAAGAAGCTTCCTCAATCGAGGACCAACAGCCTGGGACCTCATTTGCATGTGAGTAACAACAACCAAGAATATTTGTCCAAGGCACTGACATGGTTGGAGGTATATGCATCAGGATCCCTATACAGTACAGCAGACGTTGCTTGTGTGTGTTATGCTCTATATAGATCTGTGTAAGACGGCAAATCTCTTGACCTGGGTGCTTACTTTTCAAAGTTTTCCCTTGGAAATGCAAGTGGGAGGAAACCCGAGGGCAACAACAAGAAAGTATCGACTACATCTTAAGAATATATTGTAAAATATATCCTCAATGTTGAAGATCCAAGAGAATCCCTTCTGACTTAAGAAAGCTTTGGGATCCTCAGCATCGAGTAAAATCCCTTCGGCCGTAAACCTGACCTCTGCAGAGCTCATCATTGTTGATGTATAGTGTGCTACATAAAATATGTGTCAGGCATCATAAAGGGCTCGGCACATCTTTAGCATGTAATGCATGGTTAATATAATCAGGTCATTAGCAGAACATGACTGCATATATTAAGAGGTAATTTACCAATCTAATTGGGTGTTTGGGAGCAGAGACGCATCTAAAAGGTGCAGAACATCAAACCTTGGGGACTGGAACTGAAGACCACTGATGTAATACATTTTCAGATTTATTTTTTGTTAACAGGCATCACTACCCCTAAAAAAAACCCTCCCATGCCTGCATCCCCTCCAATGTACAGTGATGACAAGAAATGTGAACAACCACATTAAGCAACACACTCGTTTTTTCTTTGAATATTTATCTCTTATTGTTCTCAATTCTATCTATTTAACTATGATGTAAATGTTTCCTTTTAATGTCATTAAAAGATTTTCTCTGTTTCCTTAAATATTGCAGCATTTTAGTTAGCATTTTTATTCAATTTAGGTCTGGATTGGCGTGGCATTACAAGGCAATTATGTAGGTTCTCTCTATATCAAGGGCCAAATTTTCAGAAATAACGCCAAAATTGCCAAAGTAGAAAGAGAAATGTTTTTGTTCTTTGGTTTTTGGAGTAATTAAGATTTTATTGATCTGTAATGCATAATTCATAGTAGATCGGGAAGTGTTTGCTTTGGGATGGGAACCTTATTTGTCTAAAAAAAAATGTCTTTATTGTACATTTTGTTAGCTTGTCCATCTGCTATATTAACCAATATGACGTGTTGAACTAGATCTGCTATTTTCACAACTTCTGTGAAACATTTTTTTAAAAAGAAGGCCATTAAGTCATAAAAACGTTTATCTGAATTCTATAAATTAAAGTTTTTTGCCCAAGAGCAATGATGAAGTGCATGTAAGCAATCTATACCCAGCAAGAGCTTTCAGTCTGGTAAAGAATCTGGTTGTTATTCGAAATTTTAAAGGTTAACTTAATTTTTGCAACATAACACTGACTATAAACTAGACAAAAACCTTTTTAAATTTTAGTCGACTAAAACCAACTAAAACTGTCACATACTGTAATGTGACTAAAACTAATAATAGTTTTCACCCTGAAGACTAAGTCTAAATCTAAGATTTAGTCAAAAAACCACACTGATTGCTGTATCATAAAGCTAGATATTTCTGACACAAGTCAGGGGTTACTTTCTTGTGAGTTGCACTGCTAAGCTGATCAGTGGTATAAAGGCATTTGGTTGATACTAAACCTAGACTAAACGACTTGGGAAATGAACATGTCTATGTCCTTACATTAGATTTTCTATAAATGTTTGGGTTTCTTTCAGTTTCTGTAAAGAATCAGTTCAAATCCTGTTTGGCTATAATGTCCCCAACTATCTTAAATAATTTAATCATTTTGGGGATCTGTTTTTTTTTTTTTTTTTTTTGGTCAATGTGTTGTTCCAAGACAGAGTGCTGTATGAAAGTGTGTGAGTAGCAGGGAATGATAATGCCCTGTGTGCTAATGTATACAGTGGAACATAGTAAATCCACAGCCTGAGGTGATTTCTTCTTTTTTTTTTTTTCTTGCCTTATTCCATACAGACTTTGCCTTTTTTCCTAAAGCCAACTTTCAGCAGACAAAAATGTGGCTTTTCTTTCCCCGCTTTTACTTTAGTTATTAATGATATTTAAAGTGTGCCTCCATCTTTCACTCTAAACCTTTTTGCTCACCATCTAACGCTAACCTCATCCTCTCCTCTGCTCTCCCTCTGTCTCTCCAGACACTGACACCAAATCCCACAACAGACGCCCTGCTGATCGATATCATGACATCATCAGGCACGGACATCATCAGTGGGGGTGTGGGCGAGGTGCTGACCTGAAACCCACACAGATACACACACACACACTAGCATACACATCCTCACAAATAACACCCGTGCCGTAGGGACCGAGCCAGTCTGAGCTACCTCACATCTTTTTCCCAGCATGTATAATCCTCGCCTGCCTGCCAAAGCCTCACTGCTTCTGCAGTAGTAAATCTGACCAATGACAGGCTCAGGACCTTTTTTATTCACACACAGACTCACATCAACACATGGGCACAATGCGAGCTCATGAGACAATGAAGACATTTTTCTTGAGTGAGCTGCTGAGAGGGGGCCGGGCTGATAGGTGTAAGCACAGTCGAGACAAGACAAAGTGTTGCACTCTGAGGCTGCAGCTGTCATGTTTGCTCCTTCCAACTAACTAGGATAAAGGAAATGTAGGTAGCATAATCTAATTGGGTTTAATCATGCTTTCGAATGCCGATGTATGCTTTGGTTCATCTGTGAACAAAGGCCTTTCAGCCCACCTTGACTGACTGACTGACAGACCTGCTTATTGTCTGACCAGGCCTGAACAATACCCGTACAACACTTTTATGTCAGCACTGCTTGTCTTGGAGCTGTCAACGGCTTGGCAGGCAGGCAGGGAAGCAGGCAGGCAGCCGCGAGGCTCCAGTCTGAAGGTGGACCCGCCAGGATCAAAGAGCTGAGGAGGAGTCAATATCCATAAAACTGCAAACACCTCCCAGTCTGCTTGAGACAGCTGCAAATGGGAAAATCGGTCAGTGTTTACGGCTGTTGCCTCTGCGGTGCATTTTGGCCGTTCTAGACAGGCAGATGGACTGATAAAGGCAGACAGGAAAGATTGTGGGTGGGAAAAAGATGCCGTGGTTCAACTTGTGAATCTTCTGTCGCGCAGAAACATCTGTAAAATGTTGTAAATGTCGGTAAAAATGTCTATCACTATAAATTGGCTTTGGTTCTTTGACTTGTGTTCAACAATTGATTGTCATAAGCTGCAGTCTCCCTAAAGGATCCTCTGGAATAAGGTAAGATTAGATTTTAAAGCTACTAAATAATTTAAGAAGGGTATGTTATGGTAAGGCTGAAATCATTAATTGCATTAATGGGGAGTATTGAAATAATTGTCAACTAATTTGGTAATTGATCTGAATCGGTACACTGACTCTAAAACAGGCCATTTGCGAAAACATGGCAGTATATAGTTAAGACAAAACTCTATAAAAGATCTATACAATTGCCGTCTAAGACAAAAAACTGTGTCATGCTTTAGTTTTGTTATTGACCCAGAAGCAGAGAGGCAGAACAGGTAGTATTTGGATCAATAAAACGCTTATCCCAAGTGGGTTCACTAGGGCTCAAGTTCTCCAGTGGTCTACTGGCGAGAGGCGGGGTACACCCTGGATGGGTCGCCAGTCCATCACAGGACAACACAGAGACAAACAACCATTCTTTTGCACACTCACACCTAAGGAGACTTTAGAGAAGTCAATTAATGTCATGTTTTTTGGACTGTGGGAGTAAGCTGGAGTAACCGGAGAGAACCCCGGCCTGCTCAGGGAGAGCATGCCAACTCCATGCAGAAAGACCCCAGGCCAGGAATCCAACCCGGAACCTACTTGCTGAAAGGCAGCAGTGCTACCTACTGCCCCCTGAGCAGCCCGATATATAACTAATGGGAAAAAGATGGAAAAAATGATGTTTAACTAATTAAAACAAAATAAAATACAAGAAAACACAAGGGGCCAAGGATTAGATAGGAATCCAGGGGATTGACGGGATGACACAGAGATACTTCAACTGGAGGAACCATTGAGAAAGGTGAGAGTTTAAATACTGACAGTGTTAATGCTAAAACAATAGACTAGGGCTTATTGGCTTACTGTTCACAGATGTGAGAGGAGAAAGCAAAAGCGGGACTGATGAGCGACAGAGAGAGGCTTAGCCGGAATACCTCACATCGGACACCATCATTTTGTCTGCGGTCATCAAAATCAGTGCTACTGGCATAGTGCTGTCACATAAGAACCTAGGGAACTATAGGTTCCCCAAAATCCTTTGCATGACCGTCTCTGTTAGCAAAGCTCTGTCATGATGATGGCTCTGAGAGCTGGTCTAATTGCTCATTTTTTTCACCTGCGTTACCCTGCCTGGTTTCCAATCACCATTCATCTTATCCACCTGCTCCTGCTTCTTTATATACGGCTCAGTCCCAGCTATCGGGGCCAGATTATTGAGAATATTATTGAGGATGTTGTTGATGCTCCTGTTCTAGTGTCCTCACATGGATAATCATCCTCCATCACTTTCCAGAGTTTCCAGTGATGGGTGGTAACCAGCAGCAGTAGCAGATGTAGCTCCACTTCTTTATTCTCCTATTTTACACCAATCCTATATTAAACGACTTTGAATTTTATCACTGTCTGTCTCGCCTGAATTCTGGGTACTGCGTTCTGAACTTTATGACAAACTCACATGGAAGGTAACAAAAATACATTTATTTGTGACACGTACTGTGTCAGACACAAACAAATTTAATTACCTTTCTATGTTTTTGGTTTTATAACAGAGATTCATGCCCTCAATACAGTTGTTTACCTTTTTTTTGTACTTCTTTTCTTGCAGTATGTGTTCTCAATTTGACCGGCCTCAGTCATCTGTGTGTCTGTCACATAATACATTTTTTTGTATTCAACAAAACATTCTGTAACTCCTTTTCCTGTTTTGTTATTGGCAATGCAAAAGGTGAAGGAACAGGACCTAGGAGTTATAATTCGTGATATTTGGATTGAAGTAAAGAGAATTGTAGCAGGAGCAAGGGGGGATAAACGGATAAACTAGGATAAAGGAGACAGGAAATAAACAAACTAGAATATATATGAAAAGACTGAACTGGGCAATGTATGGAGTTAGCATGTTCTCCTCTTTCCTGTGTGGGTTCTCTTTGATGACTTTCTCCCACAGTCCTAAAAACAGGACTGTAGGGTGAGTGTGTAAGGTTCTGTTTCCCTGATGGACAAGCAGCAAAAAATGGTTGGAGATCCACCTGTGTGCTGCATTTATTTTTATTTTTTTGTAGTTCTTTTTCAGAAGGCTGTAGTCCTAATCTTGCATCTTTCATGTTTATTTTAGTACAGTAATGAACGAGGTTCTCTAGATTCAGTACAGTAGATCAGAAATCCTTTTGTTCCCTGGACTGACTGTTGACTTCTGACAGTAGTTGAGTTGTAATTCTAAAAAGCTAAACTCTACATGAAGAATAGACAAACCTGTTCCCACAATTTGTGCTCAATTAAACCCAAATGTTCTAGAGCAGGGGTCTTCAACGTTTTCCAGGCCAAGGACCCCCAAACTGATGGCGAGATGGAGCTGGGACCCCCTAATTATATATATTGTATGAAATTTGTTATATCAAAGTGACTCTATAGTCATTCTATTACAGATGGAGTAATTTAAAGAAAGTGATTTCTCCCTGGAATTATTAAAGTATTTCTGATTCTGATTCCTGGTTGATGGGACAGGTGTTGTGAATGAAACGGTGCCCTGCTTGAAAGAGCTCCTGTGTGTCGCTGAATGTGTGCATTGATGACTGAAAGACATCTTCTGCCTCCATTTATCTGTTTACTACAGTGTGTTGAATTCATGTTAATGTGTATAAAAAGACATTTCAATTAGTGTAAAAAAAATTGCGGGGGTAATATAAAAAAAAGGTCTAATCAACCAAAACTTTCGCAACCCCCATGCAGTACCTCCATGGACTTTGAAGGGGTCGTGGACCTCCTGTTGAAGACCTCATTCCTAAACGCCCATCACACTATTGGCTCTCATCAAAAGGTCTAGCAGTAAATGGAATGGCAATTTATTTCCCACAGGGTCAGTTTGGAGTTGATGTTTTTTCCCTCATCATTTTAAAAACAATCTTTTTTTTCTCCAGTTGGAAGAGTTGTAATCAACATCCCTTCGTCATTTTTCTGCTTTGCTCTGGTTATATTTGGTATAATCAATTTGTTCTATGTTCAAATTTGGGGTGAGAAAAAAAAAAAATTCTGGTAAGGAATGCAGAAAGCTGCACTCTGCCAAACATGACACGTTTTCTTTATTTATATATCTGTAAAGTTTGATAATAACAACACCTTATGTGTACTTTTTTAAGTGAACATTTTAAAGTCCTTGGCAATGTCATTTTCCAAAGATGTTTCCAGACATGTTATGCAGCATAGTGTAAAAAAAAAAAAAGAAGAAAAAGAATTGAGAAAGAAATTATGCCCAATGTTAAATCACAGTGATGATTACCTTCTCATCCCCTTTTTCCTCAAGTCTTCCCTGCTTCTTTAACAATGTAATCTTAAAATAGTCACAGTAAAGTCATTTGAATATACTTGGACTATAATTTATTTCCACATCTTCCCTGAACAAAATGTCATACTGTGTTTTTAAAAGCCTTTTCACTACTTGCAGGAAAAGGAATTGCTTGATGTAATATTCATTCATTTTCAAAGCTATTTACTGTGGAAGAAAAAAAATAAAGTGTACTGCAGCTCATTTGAAATTAGATTCAAATACGTTTCTGCAGACCAGGAAATGTATTCATGACATTTCTGTTTTCTGTCATGTTTCTCAGGCACATTTCTACTCGTCTGAGAGCTAGGTGCCACTTGGACTTGGTAGACAATGCCGACAAGTTAATATCAAGTGTTTTCTTGTGGAGTCTTTGGTTTGATTGTAAAAGTTTCCTTTCGAATTCTAAAACATCGGCCATGTTGATGGATACTGATTGGTATCTGCCTCAGTGTCCTTGAGATGGTTAGATTCGTCAGTGTTTGGATTCAAAAGACCTACAAAGTGACAATGATAGTTTGACTTGGGTAGATTGAGTAATATAAGTTAGAAGTACTGTAAGTGTTTAAGTGGTTTAAGAAAAAGGTCACGAAAAGGGCACGCAAGTCATTTTTTCTATGGTATGATTCCATATCTAAAGGACTAACATTCAAAAGGTCGCTCTCTGATATTTAAATGCTTTCTGATATGGTGATTTCGCAAGCACTGTGGGGACACAGGGGACACTTCAATCATTGCTTTATCTGTAAAACTGTTGCTTTTCTCAGTCTGCAAACCTGGTTTAAATCTCGGCATACAAAGCTCCAACATCTCTAAGTTGTTGCTCTAAAATGCAATCTAAAAAAAGCATGCAGAAACACCATAGTGACCACTTCATTGGATTTGGCATATAAAGGATAAATAACCACCAAATTAACTAATTAAAACTTTTAAATAGACTTATTCTATGGAGTGAAGCAAAGAGCATGTTTGTGACTTGAAATTTAAATTATATGCAATTCATTGATGAAACACTGAAAAATTTCTTAATAAAAAAAGGTTTTGAGTAAGTTTCCTGTTTCTCAGATTTAATATGCAATAATTTTTTACTATTTTGGTTTTTGTCTTCTAATATTCATTCAAAAAAAAAACAACAAAAAAAAAATCTGTACACTGTAAAAAGGGTGACTGGGCTAAATTGTTATGTACAAAGTTAATACCATTAGCATAAACATTTATTACTACCTAAAAGTTTTTTTACTAAACCTTTAGTTATTAATCTACTTTGCTTCACCTTTTAAACATAATTAAAGTGCAAGTGCAGTTTCATCTGATACATAAATGGCATCAGCCTATATTTACAGAGTAGAATTTAACTATTCTTTATGAGTAACTAAAATAAATCTACCCAATGTGAGTTATTTGGATTTAAATGATGTGCACTTTGGCTGAAACATGAAGTCTGCTGCAGCCGGTCGACTATAAGCTGAAGTTGGCTGCTCTTGATTCAAGGTAAGAACGAGTGTGAAAGCTTGTATATAATAATTGTTCCACAAATTTATGTATTTTTCTTTTTTCTATATTCACTGTAAATGCTAAAGGTGAAATAACTGAGTAGTCAAAGCTCATTAATTTAGGAAAATCTCTGCTAAAGGAAATGTGTTGAGTTTCTTTGTCATAAATTTGACTCAAACCGTTGAATTAAACTCAACTACTTGTGTATTAATTAGGAATAACTTAAAAACCCAGTATGTAAGATTTACTCCCATCTAGTAGTGAATTATAAAAGTGCGCTCTGGTGTCTCACTGTGAAGTGCGTAATAACCACTACAGAAGCTGTGGAGTGTCATAAATATGAGATCCTGCACGATTTCAAGTGTCCCGTCAGGTGATGAGTAGCAGAAACATATATTACTCTGTTTTTTTTATCGATGCCTGTAAGTTAGAAGAGAGAGATTTTCTCTTGTTGCATATTGATTTATTTCAACTGATTTATCAGGGTGAATTATAGTTTAGACATAATTATTATCTTTTTAACTATTATTATTGAGTGTTAAAATGCTGCTTTAGTGATTAAATCACAATGGGAAACATTACTTTGGTCTATTCTTTATGACTAGAGGATAGACACAAGTCAGCTAAAATAACACACAAGGAAAATCTGTAAAAAATAAGTCGAAAAGAAATACGGATGTTCTCTGTTTCAACAGAACAAAGCATGTTGAATGATCTACAGTCATCTTTTTCCCGATTTATACTTCCCCTCCACCATCAACATTATATGCAGGTAAAACACAGAAGGCTAAGATGTTTATGTCCTTTTTGGCTATTGTAATCAAAGACAGCAACACAACCTGGCATCCTTCTTTGGGTACACCGCCTGGCACTACCCGATATGTAGCAGTAGCTCAGTTCATACCATCAGCTCATTCACGCATAAATACAGAACCAGAAATACATCTTTGTATTTTGCATTAAGGGCAAAAGTACTCCGAATTCTGTCAATAAAACAAAAACCAAAACATTAAAACATATTGAATAAATTAAATCTGAGAAACAGGAAATTTATACTCAGGGTATTGCTGAGGTAGCCTGGGTGCCATTCCGAACTTAGTCCTGCCCACAATGTTTGAGGTCGGGAAGTTCGGTCTGGCATTGCTCAACAGTAGCGCGAGTATGCTAGCACAATATCTGGCGGGCCAATCAAATTGTCAGGGCGGGCTTTATACGATGATGGACAGATGATCAACAGTAACGTAGTCGACCACATGACCAAAGCGCGCTTGGGTGACAACAACAATGGCTGCCGCTGGAGAGTTGAGGTGAGTAGATTCTGCTATTAGGTCTGTTTTAGAAGATATCGACAGCAAATTAATTTTAAAAGAGGAACAGAGAAACGCGATCAAGGCTCATCTTCTTATTCTAGGCGTGCAACTGCACGCTTTGATTTTTATTGACAACAACTATGCGTCGCTAAACATACGTCACGCACTCCGTTGCTCTTATTGGTTGTAGGTCTATCCAATTGAGTGCAGAGGCATTTTTTTTCCTGGTTCGTTCGAAACACGCCCCATAATCACAGCTCTATGGAGGAGTATCAGACTCATATTCTGACTAGAATTGAGTCGGACTACGTCAGGCTATTGCTGAGGCAGGTACCATTTACATTTTTGATATTATTTGAATTATCTTTGTTTAGATACTTAATAAATATCCATTTTCAAAACAAAAAGATATTTTCAACATTATCAAAAATATCAGGTATTTTAATCAATGATTTCATTTTTTGGTATTTGGTTGTTAGATTTAAATGTTCATAAGTGATTAAATAGTTTTTGCTTAAGTCGAGGCCCTGAAAATCTACATGATTATGTTGCATTCCACTTTTTAAGTAGACAATGGACAATGTTTTTGAGTGCAGAAGTGAAAAACTGCTTTTGTCACCCCAGTGTTATATATAAGCAAGGCTCGTGACCTGCTAACAACATTTTGCTTTGAGAAACCCTGAAACGTGTTAAAATTACATGTCAGCACCAAGAATAGAAATCAGCTTTTCCTCCATGGACCTGGTTACCAGGATAACGATTCCTGCCTCAGGAGATAGATGCAACATCACTTCAATGAAAGGATGTAATACAACAAAACTAAAACCTGCAAAAAAATTGTCAGTTTTAATGGTGTGTTTTCCCATATTATGTTTTCATGTCATGTGAGAATTTGAAGTATTGACAGTCAGAATAAAACAAATCAAGAAGGACATAGCTGTGTCTGCCTGTGCTTCAGTATGTGGGATATGTCGTGCTCAAAGCTTCTGGTCAAACTGAATGAATTTCTCACCTACTGCCTGCTGCCGGTCCAGATGAGGCCAAGCAGCAGCAATGCAAAGGAAGCAGCAGGGGTGTATAGCACCTCTCTGCAAGCTCGACTCTATGAGCTCCCCATGCGTCCTGACATGTACAGTAGGGTGTAATGTATGTTGCCTTTGACTTTAATCTCCCATGGCACTTAGAGCTAGAGGCAGATTTCTATTCTCAACTCACCTCATGCTCTGATGCTGCCTCTCTATTTTTCTATTCCGGCCTCGCTTCCTGCCATTCCTTATTTTAATGGTCATGAGAGGAAGAGGCAGGCTTGCTGTTTTTCTGTGTTCTGCTCAGACATTGCACCTACTCCCTGTGTGGTGTACCATCATCAGAAACAGCATAAAGTGCCAGGGTCTAGTTAAAGAAAATTCCTAACCATGCAGGTGTTGTTACAAGTTGTTCTTACATAAAAAGAAATACATCTATTGGGAAATTTTAGGTTTCCTGGAAAATGGGGTGAATAGTTGCCTGTCTTCCACTGACGGCTGGTCAGACAGCTTTCTCCCCATGATCATTAATTGTGTTGTCCAAACCAGAAGGGGAAGTCAACGCCCAATTTTGACACAAGGCAAATAGTTCTATTTTTCATCATCTGATGTTTTTTTTCAAAATCTGAGTGAAGTTTGCCCAAGAGAGTTTTTTTTTTTTTTTTTATCTCTGTCTGTAAGAACTCTATCAGCTAGATATAGAAAATTTTAGGGGCGAAGTCCCCTAGCCTGATGTAGTCCTACTCAATTCTAGTCAGAATATGAGTCTGA
>NW_015150915.1:432267-446866 GCF_000732505.1 Cyprinodon variegatus | reverse complement strand
AACTTCCCGACCTCAAACGTTGTGGGCGGGACTAAGTTCGGAATGGCACCCAGGCTAAAAGTCCCCAACAACATGTGGGAAATTTATACTAGTACCAAGCTGCAGAGCATAAGTTTAATTGCAACTTAAATGTTATTGCTGCTAGTACATTGAAAATAGTGTTGTGACACGTTATCTTATCAAATAACTTTCGGATTGTTGTGTTGTTCTGTAAACAACTATCTGATTGTTAGGACAACAGATGAAAGTATGACTGGAGCTCTAAAGCAGGCAGCTAAACTAAGCCCCCAAGTAAACAAAGAAAGATACATTTAAAATGGTTGAAAACCATAATTAGTGAAATAAAGCAATTATATCACATTGCGGCATGGGTTTTATGTTTTAGAGCCAGGTTTTATCTTAAAGAGTTTGAAATGTAGTACAATTCTCTTAATTTAAACAAATTAACAAAGCCAAGGAGGTAGATAAAACATTAATTGGTAAAATTACATTTTATGAAATTAAATAGCAATGGGTAGGAGCCCTTATGGCAGATTGTTCAGCTTTGTTACCAAGGTTCTGTTATCAAGACAATAGAAGTGGTAGCTAACAGACAGAGAGGTAATTCATTTAAAGGACTCCTTGGTCATATTCAAACAAACATAATTGAACATATGAGTGTTCAACCGTTTTGTGAGAGTTCTCTAGCGTGTCTGAGTGTTTCTGATTGCCTGATCCTGACACATTCTGCATTTGGACCTCTGAGCCTCCCTGTCCCCATTCTGATCTGTTTGCATGACCTGTCCTCTGACTCCTGCTGGATTATGCCTGTGTACCGCACCTGGAACTGATTCCTGACGCAGCCCTGGATTCCCCTTCAGTACCTCTTCGGATCTCTGGTCTCCTGGGCTTTACTTCTGAGCATGTCCTCAAAACTTTGGCTTCACCTTCTGCATTAACCTGCCTACCTGGTTCTGATCTCCTGCCTGTCCTCCGACCCCCAGGACTTCAGAGTCTGGGACTCTCTGGGCGGCACCCATCGCATCGTGTTGGTAACCAGCATCATCATCTGGACTCGGACTGACCATGTTAGTGACTCCTGTGGTCATTATCATCCTCATCATCCAGATTGACATGGTCACTAACCTGTGTTCTGTTCCTGCCTTAAAAGCCCATGCTCTTAACTGCAGATCAGTTGCTAATAGAAGATTCTGTCATCCAGGTCATAATCATTAAAAAAAAGTTGAAAAACAATCCAATGGACTTTGTTTTCAAGTTTGAAGAAATTTCTTTTCCCATCCAGGAAGCTTTTTCAATCTGAAATGTCAGAAATGGCCTTGAGTTTGAGGTTTTATAGAGTGGACCGAAAACAAAGCCTTTTTTTGGTTTAGAAAACCTGCAATTAGAGAAGGGTCTACCCTTTTCGAATGGGGGTCGTTTGGATTCTTTGTTAGCCTGTAATACCGCATACCACAAAGACATAGACAGGTATTGGGTATTCCTAGAGTTTAAGATCTTTAGATAATGAAATAATAGATCTTCATTTCCAATTTATGTAAACTCCCGTGTTTAATGAGTGAGAGGATTAATAATTCACTGAAAGTGATTTTATATCAGCTTCTGCAGGTTGGATTATGGATTACCGATTGAATTGGGTTCTTTTTTTGTTTAGCCTGTTTCACTTTGTTCATTATATATCTTAACATTGTGTTATTTTTGTCTTGTGTTTTTTGCCATATTAGTTCTGTTTACCTACTTTTCTTCCAGATATGTTCTAGTTTATTTCTTGATGGGGTTTTTTTTTGTTCTTCAGTTCTTTTAAGGTGTCTTTTTAAGGACTGTCGCTATTGTAAAGTAAAATTATTGTTGCTGAATTCTTACCTACAAACTTACTGTATTCTAGTTTGTTTAGAACAAAACTCTGATTGTGACATGGATGAAGGCAGGGGCTGGGAAACATTGCAGTTAATAACTGTAAGATGCAAGATATTCCTCATTCATTCCTTTTTTGTTATTTTTTAAATTTACATGATTATTTTTCTAGTTCTACTTTAATTTTAATGAAGTTTGCAACCTAAATGCTGTGAATATCAGACCTCTAGAAAGTATTATTTTTTTCTTATGCTGGACTTATGTTCAATTCAATCTATATTATCCTGTCTGAAATTTTAATATAGATGAAGTTAATATTTCTTTATGCATTCTACCAACATAGATGGAAATTGACTATTTTCCTTTGCATATATTTGTTTTTTATACAAACAAGTTATTTTGTATCAGTTGAGACAAACATTTTATTTCTGTACTTAGTTACAGTCTAAAGGAGTTCATCAGTAATACATTTCAGACGTTTCCCCTTGGCTCTACCTTTCTTATAACGGAGCCAAAATAGTAAGGTTATCCTGAATTATGCTTCTATAAGTTCAGGCTGCTGGAGGACATAGGGACCACTTTTCATCTTTTTGCTTAATTCTTTTTCTATTCTCCCATTCTGCGGTATTTGTTAGTTCCATGTATAACTTTATGTTCTCTCAGATTTTTTCTCATCATAGTGGCTTTATCTGGTCTGTTCTTGTTTGGCTGTGACACCATCCTGGAGAGAAATATCAGCTGTGCTGCTGCCATCAACACCTTTGTTTCTAGATGTTGGATCTGGGCCTGTTTTTTCCAGTGAAGTCCCATTTCTTTTACTGTAACTAACTGTATGTGCTCTTTTTCATGCTTTGAGATGGGACCTTGCTGAGAGCTTGTTTGGCTGTCTTTCCTGGTCAGGGCCACCTGTTGACAGTTAACTTTTATATCTCCGTGTTTTGTGTTTCTGCTTCTATCTACTTGAACTCCAGTCGGCCTCGGCAGATGGCCGCTCACGCTGAGCCTGGTCCTGGTGAAGGTTTTTTTCTCTTAAAAGGGAGTTTTCCTTTCCACTGTCGCTATATACATGCTAGGTGTTAGGGATTGCTGAGAAGTCAGACAAGATTCAAGCACATATCGTCGCCTGAAGCTCATGCAGGAGAAGCATGTCTTGGAAGTCAGTGACTCAATGGAATCAACTGGTGTTCTATGATGGTGTTTTGAATTGGTGAATTTTATTTAATTTTATTCCATTCGACTCTCTTGATTATTAGTGATCAGGTTTTTAGCTGGCTTTTCAATTTAAATAAGGTCAGTTTTCCTTTTTTTAATTGTAATCTCTTTCTTTTTGTCAACGTATCATATTGCTCCATCCCTGAACTGAACTTCAAAATGGTTAAATATAGTTAAACTGGTACATTTGCTGCCCATTATACCAGGGGTTGACCTGCCTTAATGAATGTGTGCATTTTGAGCCAATTGAGCCTGACTTTCCGTCCCTGTGACCCCCACCACCATGCCTCCCCCTCTTCACACACACACCCCCTCCCTTTCCCTAGCAGGTGGCGCCACTGGCAGAGGGGCAGAGAGAGGGCTTTGATTGCTAAGCTACTGGGATCAGTGCATATTCAAACTAGGGCCTTTTGTTTGTGTTGCTGCGAGGCCCAAGTCAGACTTACATGCAGAGAATACAAATCAGACCTTTGACAGGAACAGTTAACCTGACGCTAAATATAGCTGCCCTGGGTGTGAGAGGGATGGAGGAAGCAAGGTGGAGAGGAGGGAGGGATTTAGGGAGCTCAGGGTGCAGGAGCACAGTGAACAAAGGTGGGGGGAATACGGAGCGTAGAGATGAGATATACCATATTCTGCACTAAAGTGAATATGGTTGCAAAAGGACACACACGTCTTGCAGAGCAGTGCACTAACATATGCAAAGCCCCGTCAATGTGTATGCTAAAGAGCGGCATATGAGAGAGAATAAATAAAAAATATAAGACAGAGAGAGATTTACAGTGGGTATCACAGTGGGGAGAAAGCGGCAAATGAAAGATAGGGAGAGTCTGTTTAATAAAGCAGCGATCTTGAGGGAGCCTGGGTGAGAGAGAAAAAGGAGAGGGAATGAGAAATGTGCTCATACCACGGGGATCTGAGCAGACTGCAAAAGAGGGAGGGAGAGACAGAGGCAAGACAGAGAGAAGAAATTAGAGAAGCAAAGAGCAAAAACAGCCAGGCGACGGGACAGAGGCAGGATTTACAACTAGACTGTCCTGTCTGAGTTCTTCCCACAGTCTGTCACGACTTCAGGTACCCCAACACCTCTGTCCTGGTCTCATCTCAAATCAGGGGGGACAGAGGAATGACCCAGGAACTCAGAACCAGCGAAAGAAGCAGTATTAAACATCCCTCCTGCAATGGCCTGCCTGCACTCTGCGAATAATAAAAAATCTTTGAGTGACTGACAGGTACCTTGCAGCAGCTCTTGTTTAATATTGAAGCTGAAAGAGCTGCAGAGGTAAAGATGGACAGATTTAGTGGGTGTGTTTGTGTTTTTCACCCAGTCCCTACAAAGTAAATGTGCTTTCTGTGTCACTGAGGTAAAATCCTGCATCCTGATACTCTGGGACAAATACTGAGATAAATTATGGTGCAGTGCCATAAAGCCGGCACCTTATCAGCTACGGTGAGCCCTTAAAGCACCCTGCAAAAGTTTTTAATGCTTTTTAAAGGTAAGAAAAATGAAGAGCATTTTGCCTGGATTTTATGTCAATGAAGGACACATAGAGCCAGAAAAATTATACATTTTGGTTTTTATTATTGATAACAATCTGAAAAGTGTGGCATTTGATTGTTTCCACCCGCTGAGAAGTCATTGTATGTATGGTTGCATTTCAGCTGGATGGAGAACATTTGCTCCAATTCTAAATCTTTTGCAGAACTTAATATGTTCTTCACACAACTCATGGTGTGTCCTAAGTTCTTAAAGCGGTCTTTCATCCCTTGTGCCCTTGATCAACATTTCAGCTAAGCACGCTTTTAAACAGACATTGGCAAAGTGTGTTACCCACAATTCATTGCTGTATCTGACGTTTTATGCAAAGCGGCAGGATGTTCCCTGAGCTTGAAGGTCACCTTTAATCTCTTTAGAAGTTTTTCTGGGCTCTTTTGTTACCGTTCATATCATCCATCTCTTTGATTTGTCATAAATTTTCCTACTACGGCCCGCTAACAGGGAGGTTGGCTACAGTCCCATGGATCTTCAATCTCTGAATAATATGTTCAACTGCAGTCACAGGAACATCAAGCTTCTTGGAGACGGTCTGGTAGCCTTTAACTTTTACATGCTTGTCTATATATTTTTTTTCTTCTCCTTAAACAGCTCTTTCCGTCGCTTCCTCTGGTCCATGTTGAGTGTGGTATACACCATGCCACCAGAGAGCACAGTAAAAACCTGTAGCCCTATATAGTATAGACCCACTTAATAATTACAAGATTGTAAACACGTGCAATGCTATTTAGTTGATAGACCTGCATTTAACATGTCCACTTTTGGTACATTATTTTCATTCTTTTCTAGGGATAGCTTCATTTTTATTTTATCAGGCCTGTTTCATAGGTTAATTTGTTTAAATCATTCTGTTTAAAAGCTTGTTTGAAAATGTTTCACATTCCTTTTTCGTTTCCATTGAACTTTTATTTTAAATAATGGGTTTTCTTCAATTAAAGTACGGTGTACTAACAATTTTGTCAACTTTTGTTTATAATTACATTTCTTTTGATTGTTTCTCTGTTTAATGCTTGGCCAGCTTAACGGTTCAGGTTGTAACATCTTTGTTTCATTTTCAGAGGAAAGCACAGTGATAAGTTAAAACCATGGGGTATTGGGTTATTACATTGCACAGCAAAAATTGAAATATTAGTAAGTTGCTTTTTGTTTTGTTTTTTGTTTTTTTAAATGATTATATTTTCCTTTGATTTAAAGAGGTAAGTAAGAACATTTGCCAATGAATTAAGATGATTTACATTTCAAACAAAAAAAGCTACCAAGCTCTATTATCTTATTTCAAGTTGAAAACATCTAACTATCTTATTTTAAGGACAAAATATCCCATCTAACCAAGTCTTATCTTAGATTCAGCCAAAAAATCACTTTGATCTAGTTTTAAGATTCAAATACTAAGCAGGAGTAGATTTTGTGAGATTATTGAGCTTCTCTTAAGAAAAGTCTTCTCATAATAAGCTCAATAATCTGCCAGTGCAATAAGGCAATTAGGAAGACTTTTTGTTTTTAGAATATACATATATATATTGACAAGAAGTCTTGTGCAATTGTCTTACTGCACTGGCTGAATATTGCACTTATTACTAGAATTTGTTAAACTCTTGCGTAGTATATCTTTCTTAAAACATTTTTTTTTTTATCATTTTATTGAACTATGATCATGAGACTTCATAAGATGGACAATTTTCCTGCTGAAATTAAGGGTAAATATACTTATTTTATTAATTTCGAACTTTTGTTTGAGTCAGTTTTCTAAGTTAACTTTCTGCTGTATTTTGGTCTTCATGCACTGTGAGTTATTCCTTTCTTACAAAAATAAGGATGGAAAATTATTATGAGATTATTGTTTTTCATCCTCTTTTAAGTTTTATTGCAAATAATGTTGCACCGATACCAGTATCAGGCAGGGCCCTGATACTGCACTAAAATGGTTGTATCGGTATTGGTGAGTACCAACAAAAAGGGCACCGATACCATTTTGTGAGACAAAAGTTTATTCAACTATTATCACCCATTCCAGATAGGGAATAAAAAGTTCTACTGAATTCACTTTGTATTAGTCTTTTTCCTTGTCCTTTTTCAAACAGATGGTATAGGCCATTTATCGGTATCGGGGTACAAAAAAAATACATAAGTGCAAACTTAATAAAAAAAAATCTGTTGAAGTTAAATGAACATTTCATTTTTGTTGTTTTGAGAATCTTTACCCTCAGATTTAGACACCCTTCTTTCAGTGTGATGCTGGTCGTTTACCTCTGGGCCTCATAGAACAGCTGGATTCCTGCTGAAATTAAATCCCGCTCAATTTATTTTCCTTTGTTCTACAAATTAAATACATTTTGAAAGCAGCTGTGTGTATTGAATTTTACTAAGAGGCATTAAAGGGTGTTTAGAACAAACATAAGTCACACATTTGAGACTTTTACTCTCCCACAATTTAAACGCGGTTATTTAAGAATCATACACTTCTTTGTGCTCTGTCCGATAAATGAAACCCCTATGAATGGCATTGATGATTGTGGACAAAAATGAGTTCGAAGTTTTTTTTTTTGCAAAGCACCGTATAAAAATGAAACAGCAGCACCACTTCCCCACCCTCCCACCTCACTTCTACTCCCACCTCCATTCCTGCTTCTGGAAGTACACTATACCTCTGCTCTTACGGCTGCCCGGGGAGCTGAGCGGTGTAATCCCTCAGCGGATAAGGCGAGGTTTGGTGGAGATTTGGGAGGCACAGATCCTGCTGAAGCTGCCAGTCAGCTTGCTGGAGGAAAAAAAAATTCAACGGCTGGAAATCCCATGGGATTGGATTAGGATGGATACGGAGCCAGTCACTGAGAAGTCGATGTCAGGAAGCCGTGATGCACACTGTGGGGAACAGTATACACACACACTGGCACACTGACACCATCAAACAATCGACCTTGTCGTATTATTATTGTTAGGATTTGATGTTATTCATACCAAACTACTTGTAATAACCTTAGCCATGTCAGCTGGAGGCTTAAACCTCTTCAGACACCCTTAATTTTTTTTCTCTCATTTCATCACATTAAAACCACAAAATTCTCTGAATTCTGTTGTGATTTTATTTGATACCCCATGCATATATCATAACATAAACCAGGAACTGGAACATGATAACCCCAGAGGAGCTGTAGATAATGTCAGCTGAGGTGAAAGGATCTGTCTATACAACTCCGACCTTCATGGAAGAATGACAAAAAGAAACAAAGTTTTGAGGAGCAGCTTTAAAGAGATCTTTGTTGTGGTTTGCCTAGAGCAGGCATCCCCAAACTCGGTCCTCAAGGCCCCCTGTCCTGCAGGTTTTAGAGGTTTCTCTGCTTCAGCACAGCTGGTTATAATGATTGCAGTAGACCAAAAGCCTGTTAATCAGCTTTCAATTAAAATCAGCTGTGCTGGAGCAAGGAAACCTCTAAAACCTGCAGGACAGGGGGCCTTGAGGACTGAGTTTGGGGATGCCTGGCCTGGAGAGTAATGCAGGAGAGAGAGAAGGTATGTTGCCTCTGATCACTTAAGACCAAAATTTTATACTTTAGCTCACATCACAAATCTGCATGTGGCGGAACTGTCCATTATTTTAAAAAAGACATTCTATAGGTGAAGCATGGTGGTGGCAGCATTGTGCTGTGGGGATGCTCTTCTTTAGCAGGATCAGAGATTTAACAGGGGAATAAATGGATAAAATACAGTGATATCCTGATGGGTAACCTCTAAGAGGGTCTAAGCTCTTTCCTTTTGCATGTGTTTTGTGTTTTAAAGCCCTGAAAAGGATTTAACATCCGATCCGATGAGAAATCATGTCGTATGAGAGATTCTCTGCAGCCCTGCTTGCGTCCCGCAGAGGTAGACCCCTGCTCGGATCTAAGCAGCACTTAGACGAGACGTCATGAGTCAAACATGAAGGGAAACATGATGACATGGTAAAACAGATTCGCTTTGGGAAAAAACAGAAATGAAACAGAAGGTAAACCAGCAGACTTAGACGTACATAATCAATAAAACACAACAGTATACTTTTTACCCATGGCAGGAGCTCAGGAGAACAGCAAACTGATGAAATGAAACAGCAATCTTCTTTCAGCTTGTTAGAGAAGCAATCACACATGAACTTTCACTTTTGTGCTTGTTTTCATGCTGACAGGGAAAATAAATCACTTTGGAGCTTATAGAATCTGGTGTATTCCAGCCATACGTCTAATTTCTGTGTTTGCTATTTCCATTTTTTGTCTTTTAGGCACATTAATGTATTTGTAGTGGGTTCGCACCCTTTCAGCCATGATATTAATGGCTTTGATTAAGGCATAGTTATGTAATGAAATAGCACAATAAAATTCTAGATGTAAGTTCTATTGGGAATTGCTTAAATACTACCTCATGCATAGCGAATGTTTTAAAACCTACTTATACGTTTTCTTCCACTTCACTGTAATTTGTTGCTTTTTACTCTCTCTGTCTAAAACGCATTATACTTAGTGTTTGCTGCGGGACAAAATTTATGGGGCATGAATATTTCAAGGCCCTTTAACTAGAATAACACAATTAAGTAGTTCTTGACTCACAAAAACTGGATGAAATTTGTGGAATTTATTATTTTGCCTCCAACAAACATAGAAAATGGAGAGTATAAAAAGACCTTCACCTGCGCAGCAGCAAATCCCATCGTGTGCTTTTGACAAAAAGGATTATTTTTAACAAATTAAAGTGAAACAAGGAGGGAAGGGCAAGATGGAGCCCCAAAATTAACATTTCCCTTTTTTTTTTTTCTTTCTTTCTTTTTAACCAGTGGAAACAGCCTCCAGAGTTAATCAGAGAGAATGTCGATCATTCAGGCTAGAATTTAAATGCAAGACCATCTGTAATTTTTGAAAAGTTAATTAGCCTGACGTGCAACGTGGTCATGTTCGGGGGCAAACGGCTCCAAAGCAGAGCTCTCCATGCAGGCAGCCTGCCACCGCCTAATGAGTGTCTCCCGGTGAGCAGGTTTATCATCTGAACACTTTGGTGAAGGTTACATTTGAATAATTTCCAAGCCTCAGTTAGAGATATTGTTTAATGTGCGCATTGTATCCTAATGGAATTAAAACCAGATGACAAACGAGGAACAGTGAGGATACATGCATTTTGCTATTGCATGTTTGGGAATCTATAGTCTATTGAAGCTCTATTTCCTATCTGCAGTTAGAATATGAAAGCAATTCTCAAGGATATTAAATATTACCCTTAAATATTATATAGCAGCCAGCTATATTAATGAACATCATTATTATCCTACTAAATCTATTGCAATTTGTCCCTAAAGGATGAATTAGTTCCCTTTCCTTTGCATTAAGACACACAGCCTTGAATTCTGGGATCCGATATCCAAAAGTAGTTTCAAGGGGATATGTTAAGAGTAGGAAGAGATTCTAAGTTTCAGAGTCAAGTTTGA
The DNA here is from genome assembly GCF_000732505.1 of Cyprinodon variegatus. Taxonomy (NCBI): domain Eukaryota; kingdom Metazoa; phylum Chordata; class Actinopteri; order Cyprinodontiformes; family Cyprinodontidae; genus Cyprinodon; species Cyprinodon variegatus. The sequence continues at coordinate 436,802 of NW_015150915.1, read as the reverse complement.
TCCATTTGCTTCTCAGACCAGAGAGGACAGTTCCTATTCTGTGGTCCAGAAGAAGCATTTTGGCTCACTCTCAGAGCTGACTTAGTCTTTGATTAATGCGGCTCCCGTTTCTCAGCGCGGCTGAAAGAGGTATCTCAGTACAGCAGCTGTCATTCCAGTTAAAAGGTTAATTAGACTGGAAGGATGTTGGTTCTCGTTTGGTTCGTTGGGTCTCCTGGATGGTTCCTCACTTTGGATTTAGAAGGGAGCTAGACATGAGAATTAAAGCTCTTAAAGAAGTTCATAGAGAGACACGCCAAAAATTCTGGAGGTTTGGAGTTGAAGAAAACACCCAAAAATGTTGTAAGAATCTCATGCAGAAATTAGACAAACTAAATATTCATTGGGCTGATCAAACTTGGTCGTCGGTAAAATTCAAGGCCTTTTTCTGGTTCTGTGTTTCAGTTTCTATCTCAGAACCTCGCCGCTATGGATGGAGGGCTTGATCAGCCAATCAAATTTGATAAACGAGCTAGCCAACCTATTGAGACTGTAAATAAAAAACAAAATGTTTTTTTTTTTATTTATCAATTTCAACAGCCTTTATAGAGACACCGAATCTAAATGATAAGAAACCATCCTTGAAAAATCTTTCAGTCTCAATGCTGAAGCTGTTTCCCATTCAAGGTTTCAGACGTTTTCCCTCTAACAGATGCTTGTAATTCAGAGTTAAACACATGAATCGCCATTTAAAGTGGTGTTAATTATACATTTATAAAAGTTCTATTCAGCAGAAAAACATTTCAATAATAATAAAAAAAAACATAAACAGATACGTTAACAGACTTTAGAGTTCTGGTGGGTTAAGGGTCGGATCTGGTGTGTTCAGGTACCGCACAGTTTTTTTATATCGATCAAGCATTTTGATTTGCAAATATAATCTGCAATAAACCGTTTTTTCTTGCTTTAAAAGCCCCTTCATTCTGTCTACAAAACCTTTTTTAATTAGCATTAAACAGGAGATGTTAGCAGAAAATAGCTAGACTGATGTTTTATTTTGTGAGCGATTATTTTTCACCATAAATATAAAAAATAGCCCCCAATATTGAAAATAATTAGATTTTTCGTCATCTAATCTTCCGGGAACATTTGCATTCTTTACTCTTGCGTTTATCAGCATTTTCAATAAGTTACTTAGTTGAGGATTGTCTCCCCCTAGTGGTCTGGAGCACATCCATCCTCCAAGGCAAGTTTGCAGCTTATCTGAAGGGTATTGTGGAGGATTTTCACGAATGTTTTCATTAGAAAAAAGGCTTATGCACAACCCTGTACCTGCTTCTGAGAGGGAACGCCTATTAAACATGTGCACAAGCTTTGGTTTTTAGTTTGCTGTACTTATAGCTTATACATCCTTACTGTGCCCGAAGGTCCACCCTAACCCCTAGATCCCTCAATCACTATATAGAGCGGGGACTATATAGTGGACTTTATCATGAACACGGTTAACTGACCATTTGGACAGCATAGGTCAGGGGTAACCAATTAAAAATCAGCGGGGTCCGAATAAAGAAAATCAAAAACCAGTAAAGGTCCGTAGACATTTTTAATTATTACCTGTTACTTTAAACAGAATTTAACACTGAAATAAAATGAGGTGTTTATGCTTCCATGTTATACTTTCACTTTCTAAATAAAAAAATACAAAATAGAACTCAACTGGAATAGAACAACATTTTAAAATCTAAAGTGTTTTTTGAAGTAGAGCACCGCAAACGTTCAGTTTGGTATATAGACAATTTCCTGATTCATATATTTCATGAAACACCTGAACTGTTTTATTTTTTTCTTTCTTTTTTCTGGCTTAATGAGAGCAGTGGGCTTTATGCTGCCCTGCAAGGCTTTAAACCTGGGTTTGATTGGAGACAAAGCCATTCTAAAGCACATATCCAGGTGCTCATTTTGAGCCTGGATCCATATTTATTTTTGATTCTGTTCATGGTGGAGAATCCTGCTTCACAGCGGCAGACTGAGCCAAACGTACTCAAAATGTGCAGGATCCCCTTCGAGCACGCCATTTCACTTTTCTTTAACCAGTTCACCGTGCTTTTTCCAGCGTTACACACTTCCTCTGCTCTTTTTCTCATCATCTTCTCCTTCTTTCCCATCGCCCGGCTTGCCACAGGTTTGCCTGCTGTGTCTAAAAGTAGCAGCAGCAGCAACCCAGACAGACAGCAGCTCATTGGCTAATTGGTATCACGTGTAGCCTGGTGCCGGACGCTCCGCAGGACTTTACCGTACAAACAGGAGAAACGGTGCAAGTAAAAATAGACACTGCCGTCGAACAAACGTTTTAAATCAGGTTGGGTCCGAATTAGCCAGCAGGTGGGTACGGACCTGGATGGCGGTCCACTAATCCGTGACCTCTGGCCTATAGCGACAGCGTGCCACTGTGACAGCAACTCCCATAATGCTTTGCGATGCTTTCAAAGAAGTGCTATGAGAAAGGTGAGCTTCAATAACTGTCTGAAACCGTAGCTCACTACAGATATACGCCTGAAAGTGCGCATGCATACGGGACGAGCACATAGGGCGGCCTCATGTAAAAATATCCCCAGAATGATTGACAATTTTTGGTTTCTACTAGCAGCATTTTTTCTTCATGTATTTGCACGGCATTTGCACCCCTCAGCCACTGTACTCATCTGAAGGTGCCAGCGCTGGTTTTATTAGAACACCCAGTTCACTTTAAGCCAGACCCACTTACTGTATCAGCCATTGTGTAAACTGATAGGCGCCATCATACAGAAGCTGGGAGTTTAGCATAATAAATTGAACGAGGGATGAATTCATTCTTTTTTTTTTACATTATGCAGCTTTCCTTTACAGTGTAGACAAGACTGTAGTTGGATTTCATTGCTTTGCACTTCTGTATAAGTATTGAAAAATATTTTTTAGAATCCTTTGTGTTCTCTCTTGTCTAAATGTTTTGGTGTTTCTTCCATCTTTCATGTTTTTTCTTCCCTTTCTATCCTGTATCCTACTTTCCTTCCTTCTTTACTACGTTCTGTCCTTCCTTCCTAGAGTCCCCACCTTTAACTTCTTGTTTCCTTCTTTACTTTTTCTTACCCTCCCTTCGCTCCTTTTTACTTTCTTTCATCATACCTCTTTTTCCTTCCTTATCACTAAGCTCAATTCCTTCTTTGTGTCCTTTCTTCCATTCCTCTCTCCTTCCCTCCCATGCCTTCTTTCCACTCTTGCTGCCTTTCTCCCTTCCTTCTCTCCCTCTTTTTGTCCTTTCCTCCTCCTCTCTGTCTTGCCGTCCTTGTTGCCAATCTGCCTCCTTTCTTCCTTTCAACTTCCATCCTTACTGACGTCTGTCCTTAACTCCTTCTCCCTTCCTTTAACACTTCTTTTCCACCTTTAATTGCGTTTCCCTTCGGGATTTTATTTGCGTCTTTAACCACTTAAATCAACAAATGCAAAACATTGTCAGAAAAAAAGAAAAAATCAAACCTACACCAATTTTATTGAATGCTTTTTAATGATTTGTTGTGAATGTCTACATTAGACCTTGGCATCTTTTATTTCTGTCATTCTTATCAGACCAACGCCCAGAAGCTGTGCCAGTGTCTAAACTGTCTCCACATCCTGATCAGTGCGCATCCCCTCCACCGTGCCGAGTGTGAGGGGAGGGAGGCTTCATCCATTTCTCCTCCGTGCCGCCGCCGCGCCCCTTTGACCACGCTTGATTCGCAACAATGGGAGGACAGAGAAGAGAGAGAGAGAGAGAGAGAGAGAAAGAAGGGGGAGAGGTGAGCGCAGAAGCAGAGATTCCAGGATCTAAAGGGAGGATAAAGGGTGGCGAGTAGATCCATCTCTCGGATTTTCTTTTCTTTTTTATTATTTCTCTTAGTATTCCTATTGTTATCCCTTCACTTTCTTTTTAAGCACAGGGGAGGTGAGAAGACCCGTTTTCTTGTCTTTTCTCTTTTGGAGGATGGAAAGCAAAAAAAAAAAAGAGGAGAGTTAGAGAGGGGGGCGTTTCCCCTCTTTCTCTCTCTCTTTCTCTCTTTTTCTCTGTTCAGTGTGATTTCCAGATATTGCCAACACGCAGCCGTCGACTTGAGTTGCGCGGAGAGGAACTGACAGACTTCCACCAACACTGGGGTGAGTATGGGATCAGTCCAGAGATGAAGATGCTGCTGCTGCTGTTGATGATGATGATGATGATGCTTCTGCAGCCGAACTGACCGCAGTCCGCTTGACTTGACTGCTGTGGAACAAAATTAATCCACAGGCACAAACGTGGGGCCAATATGGCTCCAGCGTGGCGCACAGCGGAGAGCTGTCAGTCCTGTCACGGGGGATGGCTCTATTCAGATGCAGGATCATCGCTGGTAAAGAGCCACACAGAGAGGCTGGAAGGAGGGAAGCAGCGCCAGAGTGGAGTCAGATGACCGGTGTCATGGCAAAAGCTTTCCTTTTTTTTTTAACCATCCTCTCCATTCTCTTTATCCATCCATTCATTATTTTTCCCTCCCGTACTATTTCCCAAC
>NW_015150915.1:398241-432203 GCF_000732505.1 Cyprinodon variegatus | reverse complement strand
CTCCCCCACCCCAATCCACCTCCATGCAAGACTTCTGTCGGGGGGGGAAAGAGTTGAACGCTTGTTGCTTAAACGTTTGCAGCGGGTTGCGCGCTCTGCTGCAGATGGGAGTGACTTTCTACTTTCACTTTCAATTGACGGATTCTCAATTTATAATAATAATCATAAGAAAAAGAAATGATTAAATGCATTACACTATAAAAAGGAATTTTGGAGGGTATTGAATATTAGTCATTTTTTAAAGTATTTCAATTAATTGGAAATAATTGATGCGTAAAATGACTTCAATCTGGACATTTTTCATTCAAGGGAAGAATATGTTTTGTTTCTAACTGTGCATAGCAAGTTGATTTTTATACGGATTTGTTGATAAAATCGTTAGAATTTAACCCATTAAAGGATTGCTGCAAAAATCTGCATGAAATTTATTTAAGTAGTTATAAATCAACATGTTTAGGTAGGAATGGTATGAATTTCATATCTAAAATAAGGTGCATTCCTAATCATCTTTTTTCAACACCTACTTAACAAATTAAAGTAATTTCAACTCATTAATACATATTATTATCTTATCTCTTGTTTTTTTCATGTGTTCGAAAGAAACAAAATGTTTTTTTATTTTGTTGTTTTTTTAAATAAGGCATAAAATGTTGGTGTATTAGTGGGTTTTTTAAATCGATTCCAACAAGGAGGCATGTTAAGCGTTTCCCTGACAACTGCAGCTAAGATGTGTCGTTCGTGATGCTCAGCTCGCTTGTTCGACTTTAGAGTAGATTGAAAAAGTTAATTACTATTCCAATGTAATGCTTTGCATGTCAGCCATCAGTTATTATTTATTACACACTAAAATAAATAGATAAATCAATAAAATAAACGAGTTTTGGCTCTAATTGGATATTGAGCAATGGGCTAAGCATTAAACTGGACTTTCATTTAATTGAGTTAATAGATTTTTGTTGTTTAAACTTAATATGATTTCAGATTTGTTTCGGTGAAACTTTCACCTAATAAAAAATGGATCCAAATAGTTGTGCTAGTTTAAACATGTTGTTTTTTGTCAGTGTAGAGTTTCCCCTAGAGGTTTTTTTTTTATCAAACATTGATAAAACACCAGCCCTGGGGGTTTGTGGATGTCCACTCAGGCTCTCCAGCCTTCCTTTGGCATTCTCTTTCATGTTGGTAGCAGAAGTTTCAACACTTTTGTGCAGAAATATATACAGATCTTGAACTGGACGTGTTTTTTAAGCGGATACTTGGGTTGTGTGGGAGGGGGGAGGGATTTGAATGTTATGTCCTCTTCAATTGATTGCTTTTTTAGCCTCACACCAATGAAATATTCAAGCTTTCTGTTGCATCCAGACCCCCTTCCAACCCCACCCTTACGCCAGTGTCTTTCTCTCTCTCTCTCTCTCTCTGTTGCATCCAGACCCCCTTCCAACCCCACCCTTACGCCAGTGTCTTTCTCTCTCTCTCTCTCTCTGTCTCTCTCTCTCTCGCTCGCTCTTTCTGTGTAATTCAATAATCAGTACATCACGGTTTCAGTCTGTATCAGAGCAAACTCAGCCTGGATCTTATAATCCATTGACTTTACAGCATTTGCAATTCAGCTGGTAGCTTTTTTTTTTCACAGCTTGTGTTTTGTGTGAGAGCATTTGGCAGCATGGGTGCACCGCCGTGTTTGTGTATGTGTATGTGTGTGTGTGCCATGGGGGAAAGAACATGAAATTGAATGAGTGTGTTGTGTTTGTGTGTGCCTCTATGTATGTGTGCGTACATGAGCCTCCCTGCCTGCTTCGCAGTGTGCATGTGCTCAAGCCCCTCAGGCACGTTGGCAAGCATGAACTCCCTGAACTCAAACCTTGTCCATTAAATTCCTATTGATCAAGCAGCAGCAGCAAAGAGAGAGAGAGGGAGACGTAAAGTTCTCTATCTCCTCGTTTTCATGTGGGCTTTCTCCCTCTTTTAGGCTCTCTTCTCTCCGCCTAGAAAGAGGAGCGAAGGGAGGGAGGGGAGGAGAAAGGAGGAAATACACAAAGATTGGTCGAAAGCCTTGGGAATCCATTAGTAGAGATGGATGAAGAGGGGAAATGGGACTGAGCTAATAGCTGATTACTAAATTGTTGTTAGAGCCAGGACAAGAATCATGCTTCTGTGTATGTGTGTGGTTGGATGCATTTGATTGCTGCCAGTTTTTTTTTTTGTACGCTCACTAAAAATGAGTGTGTTAGCGCAAAGAATGAGTGTGTGTGTGTTTGTGTACGAACAGGGAGAGACTTCCATTTAGTAACGGGCATAAACGTCCACCGGGAGCTGTCCTTGGTCCTGATCCGTGGCCTCCTCCTTCTCATCCTCCCCTGGCTTCTGCTGCTACACTCCACCCGCCACTAACAGACGCACATGCACCCCCCCACACCCCTCCACCCTGTTGACTGACATACCCATCCCCCTGAGCAAATTTTCATTGAATAGGCAACGAAAAAGGTGATGTTGCCTTTTGTGTAAACGTGGAATGGTGGTCAAAAAGTGAAAAGCTGAAAGAAAGTCCCCTTCAAGATGTGTGAAATTGGCTAAGAGATGGTTGCTATATAATAATCAAGCCATGCTTTAATAAGGAATAAATAAAAAGGGTCCTGACCAACCTTAAAGGGGACGCTGAAAAGTTCAGTTAATGACTCTTTTTGTTTCTTCTCTCAATTTAAATTCAGAATTGATGCTTCATGAGGCAGAAGCAGGTCCATACGAGGCCAAGACCAAGCAGAACTTCTTCTGTTTCAAAAACAGCTTAGAGATTTCCTCCAAAGCTAATCTATGAACCTTTTATTGTTCTTGTTTCCTCTCCCTGCAGCTCAGGCAAACAATGCGGTGGGTCCACTTCCCTTGTAGTGTCACTTTAGATTTTACTGTGAAAAAAAGCAACTGAAATTTAGATAATCCCCTTATGATGATGGAATATATCTGCTTAAAGGCTCATTTTCATATTCAAGCATCAAAGTGGATAGGCCACAGCAGTCGTAGAGACAAAGATGGTGGCTGAAGACAAGGGAATTAGAACAATGATCACACCCACGCTCACTGGTCTGCTGGTCATGTTGTCCGTTTGCCTTTTTCTACCTTTTTGTAGCATCTGGTTGTTCTGACGTTTATTGTGGATCATTTATGTCACTCCTGCCGGGGGGATAATATCTGTTTTTTTTCCTTTTCTAATACAAAGTGTTTTGTAATGAGATGTGACTCTACTGGTTAATATCTAACAGCAGAAGGACTCTCATCATTTCCCTTAATGAGTTAGGATCTTTAATTTGGCCCAAAAACAAAATAGACATTAAAAGAATGTTATTGATGGAAATCGGGAGATAAAACTCACACATAATGATTTAGATAATTTTTCATAAAATAGTTTTGGTAGACATATAAATGCTTAAAGGTTGTTATATTAGAAATATACAATCAATCAAACGAACAACCCTCACAGGACATATTCTGATTTAAAGTGTATGAATGATCACTTTATTTTTTTAATATCTTGTTTTCTGCTGTAAAATATACCAGATTGTGACCTCGGATTTAAACGTCATAACAGTAAGCAAACTCCTGCTGGTAATTTTTGAACGATTAACTGGGAATTGATACTAGAAATGTACTGTTTTTAAAAAAAAGCCCAGTAAGAAACTTCCCCCTTACAGCTATGAACAGACACACCCATTGGACAAAAACGTCTAGTAGCAGACTGGACAAACCCTAACAATCAGTTAGGCAAGGCAAGGTAAGGCAAGTTTATTTATATAGCACATCAGTGGCAGAATAATTCAATGTGTTGTACATAAGAAAAAAAGGAAAAGTACACAGCAGTGGCATAGAGATAACGCAAAGAATTACATTTAACAAAATTAATGGTTAGATTATATATCACAAAACAAATATTGTTAAAATTATTATTACACTACTAAAAACTATTAAGTACCTACAACTACAAAAAAATGGAATAAAAAAATAAAAAAACTGGAAATGAAAGGAAAAAGGTTAATAAGGACGATTATTAGTGGCGGAGAGCCTCCAAATTTTTCCTAAGCCAAAAGATCATTGGTTTCTTTAAGAATAAATTATTTATGTAAATGATGCGATTGTTTTGAGACTTATTAGAATGTTTTTGCATAAAACTCCCAGATATTTTGCAGGCTGTAAGTTTACACTTACAAATGGGCCATAACCAATAGATTACTTCTAAACTCAACTTATTTGATGATGCAGAATAAGGCTTCCCTGCTAAAATATCAACTGTAACTTCTCTAGGAACCTTGAAAGTTCAACTTCCGACCACCCAGAGAATACATCATGTTACTTGACAAAAAACATGTAGCGTTTCCACTGAAGGTAAAAGATTAACAGCCTCAAAACAGAACCTGCCTCTGTTTGAGTGACAATGAAGAGTTTATTGTTGGATCTTTATTGGTTTGAGGCCAACTTTTTTTTGGATCAAGAAGGAATAAGCAAATGCTAGTGTTATAGTCAAGACCACACTGACTAAGATCAAGGAGTACTGAGGAGTACAAGGCCAAGAACTTTAGAGGCCAAGACCAAGACATTTAGAGACAAAGACCAAAACCCAGACCGAGGCCGTATAAGGTCTCGGTCGCGGCCTTTAAAGGTTTTTGGCCTTGTCTCGGTCTCTGTACTCCTTGGTCTTGGTTGGTGTGGTCTTGAGTACAACACTGGGGAAAGCTTCTTCATTATTGTGGAGTGTGTGGGGGGTGCGCGTGCAATTTGGAGGGTGGTGGGGCATCCTTAGAGAGCATAGAAACAGGGAGGATGTTGGGTGGAAAAAATAAGGAAAACAAAACATCTGTGTGGTAATTGGGCTCCCCTTAGTATTGTAAGGCATACATTGACATCTGTTTGATAATTGGCTACCCTGGCTCCTCTGTGTGTGTCATGCTAAATGACGGTTTGGAGGGAAGAAACGAGGAGAGGTGTGTGTATGTGTGTTTCTGCATGTGTGTACATGTATATGAATGGGGGGAAGGGATGCTTATTTAGATATGCCATAAAAAGCTCCACAGGTCTCTCACAATAAACGCCCCTGAGCGGCTGTGTGTGTGTACGTCTGTCTGTGTGAGCTCACAGCTTCCATTTAAATCCACAAATCAGGGAAAAAGAAGATACATATAAAGTGGTGAGTGTCAAGTGATTGTTTACAGCCTCTTGTACTCGGCCTCTTGGGTCCGCAGGCGCAGTGATTCGAGCCACAGAGCCTCGGGCAATATTAGCCGCTTCCGCAATTTGTTCTGAGCTTCGGAGGGGAGAGGCCGTCAAATTGCATAGATAAATATGCTGAATAATTGATGCGGTGCTTGGCGGGGAGCTGTTTGGGAGCACAGCAGAGATTGCTGGTGATGCCTGCCTTCCCAACGCATCCTGTGCATGCAGACAGTCTGTCTGAATCTGAGACGAAGGCCTGGCATGTGTGATTTTTTTTTTTCTCTCTATATCCTCAACGGGTCTCGGCGTTGAAACACACTTGCTCTCATCCTGACGCACACTCAGATCTGCTCGATCAATCCTCAATATGTTGGGCCTGGCTAAGGGGCCTTTTAAAGGATCTTTGATCCAAGTCTTTACATCATCCTCCGAGTCTCATCGCTTCTAGTATCAACAGCATTCATGCTTTTGCCAGGCTGTCATCAGATGGGAGGGTTTAAGCTCAACTAATTCCAAGTAATACCTTATAATACCTACCTATTTTAATCCTGCAGATCTATACAGAGTGTTGGGGCTTATAGTAATGGCTAAAGGATTATTTTGACGCATGGGAAGTGGTCAGTAGGGTCTGTGGGGACCTTTGGGACGGTTAAGAGCTAGAAGATGTAGGATCCTGTAGGGACCAAGGATGAATTGGGAGTTGCTCTTCCTCGCTCCATCTCGCCCCCTACCTTAATGCCATCTAATGTGAAAGCTTAGAGCATATGTGTGTGTGTGTTTTTGGAGGGGGGGGGGGTTGTTAAGACATGGGGATTTGAGATCCTCATCCATGCTCTAGCAGGATGCAACCTCCACGAAGAACTCTAAACCCTCCCTAGCGCTTCTTCGGCACTTTTCCATCTCCTTCTACTACCTGCACCCCCATCATTCTCCACCAAACAGCCTTTGAAAAAGTGTGGTATTTCACATGCAGAAGTGTTTAGAATAATAGCAGGAATCACTCCTTTCATGTAGTCTCTTTTCAGTGCAGACGAGCGTGCCGGCGGTGTTCTCCAACCGTTTGATTCTGGGAGCCTTGAAGATGCGAGGGATGTGAGGGCTGCTTATCTCTCCCTGACACAGCCAATCATGTCGCTGAATGACAGTCCGAACCTAGCTGATACCCCCCCTCCCACACACACACACACACTTACTATCCATTTCCTCTCTCTCATCTCCCCCCTCCTCTTCTTTAGTACCTTGACATTTCCCGTATTTCCTCTCCCTCCTTGCTTTGTTCCCTTTTCTCCACTTTCTTTCATATCCTCCTCTTTTCTCCTTTTCTGCCTCATTCAAAGCCTTCGCTTCTCCGCAGCACTTTGGGGGTACCTGCACCACCCCGCAACCCCCCCATCGGTTGTATAACTGCAACTGTGGCACACGCAGATAAACACGGGTGGCAGGGGCGGCAAAAGCTCCCATCTTCCACACCCACACTCAGCCAGTGGTTGTAAGCACTGAGCAACAGAAAAAAAGAGAGAAGAAAAGAGAAAACTAACTTTATTGCACCCTGGTGTGCGGTGACAAAATGACTATTTGTGCGAGCACGACAGTCCATCACCCCATCCCCCAAGAATCCTCTCTGTCTTGCGCGTTTGTTGCAAGCCTTCTGCTGACTGCGGATCCAGTCTGTGTTGCAGGAGAAAAGAGCCAGTGGACAGAAATTGCAGGAATCTACACCAGAACTGCCCTTATTGAAGCTTTGTGGTGGACTTCCAGTGACTTGTTTCTGTAAAGCTCCCAAAACCGATTTGATCTGATTCAAATTTCCCTTTATGTACTGTGATATGAAGCGAGAATGTATAAGGAAAAAGAAAAAGTATGGAGTTAAAATTCCAACTGTATTTAGCATGTAGACATTAGCTTAATTAAAGCAGTGTTTTCTGTGTTTATACTGTAAGGAAGGAGGATTCTTACCTTTCACTGTGACATTTAAGAAATGGTACCAACATTTACAAATCCAGTGTTTTCCTTCACAAGAAAAGGTCTAAAACTAAAATAATTCCTTTAACACCTAAAGCCTTCCTGTTATCTAATGAAAGTGTTGCTCTCTCACATTCTTCGATTTGTTGTTGAAAATACAGTTCTTATAAAACTAGTTTCCTACATCTCTGGGGGTCCTCTGACTTTAAGGTGAGCAAAAAAAAAAAACTTCTCTCAGAACAATAAGCCTGCCTGTTATCTGCTGAAAGTATTGCTCTCTTCTTCCCTTCATAGTCTGAACGAAACAACAGGCCTGAACCCTTTATGTAAAATCCCTTTTCCTTTTAACTTTTCTAAACCTCTGGGGCCCCTTGGATTTTATTTCATACACATCTAAAACTGACCAACAGCTAGAATAAAATAAAAATCACTCTTTGCTGCTGAATCACAATTCTCCACATGTTTGTATCTCAAATCATCTTTAGATTACTATACTGGTGTTTAAGACAATTTTGCCAATTTAAAACAAGAAAAAAACATCTCCATTACTTTAATTGAAGTGCATAATATCTGATTCTCTTATATTGAGGGTAAAAATAATAAATCCATTGACAGATATTATTTAGCTGCTTAAGCTGAGGACAAATACACGGGTTTCTAATAGTTTTACTCATTTTCAGATCATTTTTTCAAGGTAAATATGTTAAGAATATTATTTTATAGTGACTTTAATGATGGCATATTTAATTCCAGTGTGCCCAAGACAGCTCATCACAAAGGGTGGCCCAAGCTACGGGATAACAAAAATAATTTGTGTTCCTGTAATCTACCTGGAATTAGATCATTTAACAATATTCTTTCAAATAAAACAGATTTTTATGAAGAATGTAATAATTTCTTATGATTTATTCTAGTTTTTCAATGTTGCATAGGGAGGGGCTCTTACCAGAACCACTGCTAAGTTCCTTTTGCAGATAAAGATGAGCGATGTTTCCATAGTGATGAATTGGTAGCGCTTGACTTTACAGACATATGGGTTGAACCATTTGACAAGAAAAGAGAAAAAAAAACCTGGAATTAAATCTCTGAAGTATAACATTTTTCCACAGGTTGCATTGCAATGTCAATTTCCTCACTGTGGACACAAAATGCACCTGTTTTGGAAATTTTATGTCTATTTTATTGTATTTCTTTTTTTTTTTTTAATTAACGTTCAATCTGAACAACAATACCTTCAGGCCTAATTAATTGATGAGTCAGACCCACATGATTTGTTCTTTCTCTGCTTTCTTCATACAGAACCTGGGCGGTTTGAGCAGCTCCTGAAATCCCCACCCTTCCCCTCCAGCTCTCTCCTGCTGCAAGCCGTCGAGCGGAGGACGAGGGGGATGGGAAGCAGGAGAGAAGGTGGAGGGGAGTGACCGCTTGCTCCCGTCTCGACCACGGGTATTCTTGGGTTGATAATACAGATGTCGATGTTATTGCTTGAGAATACGCGTAGCTGAGCGGAAGCCATCGTCCTCAGATGTGTTTTCAGCCTGGATGTGGGCAGCAGCAGCGGTTGTGGTAATCCTCACCCAAAAGTCCTGCTTGTTTTCCCCTCTTCTTCCTCCCCCTCAGTCCTTCTACCTCTCTGCAGGAAGTAAGCTCCTTCCAAGCGTGCATCACACACCTTTTTAGCTCTGATTGTTCATCCGCTTGACAGATGCCCTTATCAGAGAGCAAGAGAGGAGGGAGAATCCAATAAGTGCACATGGTGGCGGTGGGGGGGAGGATGGCAGCAAGACATGACTCTGCACGACAGGACAGAGGGTCCAAGCAGTCACACTAGATCCTGTGGCTCGTCGCGTATAAGGTCACAGTCAAAGAGCAAATCCAATATCCAGACAGGCCGGCGGGGGAGACGGGCGGGCAAACGGGCTGGCGGGCAGGTAGGGGCACAGGCGGGAGCACATTTAGATAAATCTCAGTCAACTCTCAGCTGTTTCTCCAGATTGCCTGGAGGAGGAGCGGACAAAGAGAAACAGGAACAAGGGGACAACGCGTTTGGTATCTGCAAGGAACAAGTCCAGAGGTAGATGGTAACCCACAGCTGTAGGTGGAAACCTTGCTGAGGAGCTTCTTTATTTTAGGGGGGAACTTAACTCCTCTAATGTGAAAATAAAGCTTTCACAAAACAAGAATAAAATAAAACCAACAATTTTTTTTTCCTTTAAATAATAATATTTCCTCTTCTTTGGAACAGGTTAGTAAGACATTTGACAAAGGGAATAAGATGATGTAGTTTTAAAATAAGAAAAAAACAACTTAAATATCTTGTTTTGCATCATTTCTAATAATCTTTTTTTAAGGAAAAACATACTTATCCATTAGCAGATCATTTTATTTACCAGCCTAAATAAAGTGGCACTACACCTAATCTATAAAAGTTTTACTTATTTTTATATAATCTTTGCAATATTCACTAAACAAAATAAATTAACCTCAGATTAGACATTTAAATGTAAATAAAAATGAATGAATCCATTTTAAAACCCATACATGACTTTATTTCATCTCCCAGCCACTTATTACTGTTAAAATATTTAAAGAGCTCCACACATTTGTAGGCTCTCTTGGGTAAAAATGCGTAAATCCTTCAAATAAAACAGAAAATGCAGCTTTTTTCATTTATTTAGAGGGGGAAAATACCAACATCTAAAAAATATGTTTTAAAAAGCTCATTGGTGGAACAAAAACTGGTGCCTCAGGGAACTTCTTATTTGTCCTCCACAACTTTCTTTTTCCTGAGGATTGAAATATGACAAAAAGGCTAATTTCTTCCAGTAGATCTTTGAAATCCAAAACACATTCTGGTAAAAAGAGGCAAACTTGTTATTCTCCATTCTACAGTAAGGATTATAACAATTAGACCAATTAGGACGGTGTTAAAGGATGCTGGATGAAAACTCAGAACATGTTAGAGGACCGCTGCTGTCGCCATCTTGGATTCATCAGGTAACGACCATCAGACGTCATCACAACATCTTCAGCTGTTTAAGATGTGAAAGTTGCTCTATTCCGCCGTTATTTTAACAGCGTATTTAAATTTAGCTTTTGACTTTACATTTTACAAAAGAATATATTTAGTCAGTTATTTTCAGTTGTTAACAGCCCTTTATTTTTTTTTCAACTAAGTTTATAGTAGATTTAACCAACTAAAAATGTACACTGAAGAACACATATTTAGTGCATCCTCCATCTTTAAGGTAATTATTTGTACCAATGTGAAATAGAAATATGAAATATTCATAAAGGAGGAAATACAATCAGAGTAAAACCGAGACAAAGATTTGAATCTGTTCCCTTACAGAAAAATCATCTGGATGTCACACGTGAAAATCAAATGTTAAAATCAATGTACTACTCAAATTCACATCTGTACCTTATGTGAATCACTTATAAAACCACATATATATATATGCATGATTTGAAAGTTTCCCGTTAAAAGCACATGATTCATATTTTCTGTTCCTTTCTTTTTATGTTGGTTTCGGTTCCAGTTTAAAATCCTGATGCTGACCTTCAGGGCCTTTCACGGTCAGGCTCCTTCCTACATTACAGACCTGTTGCGTCCTTATTCCCCCTCTAGGAGGCTGAGGTCTCAGGACCAAAACCTGCTCATGGTCCCTCGTACTTGTTACAGGACCAGCAGAGATCGCTTCTTTCAGGCGGTCGCGCCGGCGCTCTGGAACGATCTCCTGATTTCCTTGCATTTACTTGATTCTGTTGATGTTTTTAAGAGTGAACTGAAAACCTAATTGTTTAAGAAAGCATTTTAATTTGAGTAGATTAAGAGTTAATTTATGACCATTTCTTTTGTGCCTGTAAATGTATTTTTATTTGTGCTGTAATTTTGTGAAGCACTTTGTGACTTCTATGTCTGTGAAAGGTGCCATATAAATAAACATTACTCACTTAGTTATTTACTATGTTTTCACATGCAATTCCCATTTAAGGCATTGTCCTGTATATGTGCTTGTACATGTACATGTGAAATTCATGATTTTTCTGTAAGAGTTATCAGAGACTTTATTCAAATGTTCCTTTTTTGATGTGCATTTTATAAACATATTTTCCAGTAAATACAAATCTATGTCAACAATGTGAAACATCATGTTAGCATGTTCATATGTCATCATGGTCAGATGTCTTTTTATTGTACTGCGATATTACTGTAAGGTCTGTTTGATCTAAATAAAGTAAATTAAATGAAATATGAAGGCTTTTATTAATGTATTTAACAGCTTCCATATTGTTGCCAAGCATGTTTTTTCCTTCACATCTTACCGCTTCAGAATTAGTCACACCTGCTGTCTCTCTAACTCACAGTGGTGTCAAAGTACACAAATGTTTTACTTAAATAGAATTATAGATACTGCAGTTTAAAAACACTCTGGTAAAAGTTGAAATATCAGCTTAACCTCTTTACTCAAGTAACAGTGAAAAAGTATGTGCTCCAAAAACTACTTAAAGTATAAAAGGATAAAGTAACCTTTAAAAAAAAGCAGCCAGATGCCACTAGATGAATTAAAAGCATGATTTTCTGACTATTTTGAAAAATTGTTTGAGATAGGCCAAGGATGAGGGAGGTCTTGTTGGTCTCCATCTCCCGATACGCTCTCTCCTGTTTTGACCTTTCAGACATTTCAACATCTTTTTCTGAATCCGACATTGTAGCATGGCGTAGATAATTTATGTTTGCAGTTTGAAGAACACCTGCTTGCTTCTGATGATTTCCTTTAGCTAACCAATGAGTGTTTGCGTTATATGACTCATCCAATTTCACTACTTTTCACTAGATGTGGATGGAGCCAATGATCTGCATTGAATGGCGCACATGACGTGAAATAAATATTTAGAAACATTAAACCGAAGCCAAGAGTAACAAGTAACGTTTGTTTTAAATATGCAAGGAATAGAAAGTATAGATACTTATGTGAAAATGTAATGAGTAGAAGTCAGAAGTAGGAAGAAAAATAAGTAATGGAGTAAAGTATAGATACCTAAAAAGTGTACTTAAGTACAGTAACAAGGTATTTGTACTTCTTTACTTGACACCTCATTTACGCATGACTACAATTAGCTAATGATAGTTTTTGTCATTTAAAATCAGTTTATAGACCAGTATTTTTTTTTTGGCCGGTATTAGTTTTTTTTTTATATATAACTATTGGCCAATGGGGGGTGGTGGCCTAGTGGTTAGAGCATTTTGGGTCCCTGAGGTTCTGAGTTCAATTTCCACAGACTGCCACTCTGGGTCCCTGAGCAAGACCCTTAACCCCACACTGCTCCCTGGGCGCCGCACAGTGGCAGCCCACTGCTCCTCAAAGGGGGTGGGTTAAATGTGGAAAGTGAATTTCCCCATTCTGGGATAATAAAGGATTTACATTTCAATACATGCATGAGTTGGCTAATTCTTTATTGCATCCAGCAGCCATGCCTTGAAATAATATGTAGCACATGATTTGCTGCTCTATCCATTTCTGTCCATTGTTGATGTTTTCTTTAACTTTATTTTAAATAAATGTCTCTTTTTAACATTTATTATCATTTTTATCAAGTAAACAAAGGAAGAAAAGGCTTAAAACATTCGACTATACATATTAAGGAGAGGTTAGACTGATTTTAAAATAATCGGTATCAGTATCTGCCTTAAAAAAAATACTTGTATGGCTTGATATCTAGATCAAGCCATACAAGTCTTTCTTGTTACTGATCCATTTTTCTTTTAAAAGCTTAACTAAAAATTTGTATTTTGAAGGGGAAATCAATTCAATTCAGATTATTTATAGTGCCAATACACAACACATGACATCTCAAGGCACTTTACAGTTCACCAGATCATAAACTCAAATTCATTCAAACTTTTCTATCTAAGGAAAGCCAGTTGATTGCGTCGACTCATTGACTCGAATGCAATCCCTCCCACTAAGACCAGTCAAGCCAGGAAGGCATCAGGTGGGTGTTTTGAAGGAGGCATGGAAAGAGGTACTTCTTCTGTGAAGTATGGTGGGGTTGTTGTAATACTGTGGGCTTGTTTTCCAATTCAAAGTTCTTGGGAAGCTTTTTCACTTTAAAAACTGAGAAAAATAAAGAAATTCTGGTGGACTTCTGGTACCAAACAACTATAATTATGTCTTTCCAAAACAAAGAGTCAAGGACTCTGGATGATCTAGGGGTGTCCGAAGTGCGGCCATTTGTGACCCTCAGGAAGATTTAAGAATGACATAAAGGCAGGTTGATTTAGATACATGTTTATGAAATATATGGTTGCAGCTTTCCCAGACATGAGATCTTTTAGATAAAAAAAAGATATATTTTTCTTCCAATTGTATTTAAACAAATAGTAAAAAGAACCATTAAAATCCAGAGTCTTTAAAAGAAAAGCCAATATGGAGGCGTAAGATAGTTAAACTGGGCTAAAAAAAGCAAGAGTGAGTCATATCCTCATCCTGTTTTTTTTGCTTCCATACAAACAAAGAAAACTTTAGACAAGGATATTAAACCTGAAAAAAGTTTTGGGTAATTTTATGTTAGTTTGTTTTTAAAACAGGCAAACCTGCATAACTATTTATAAGTTGGATCTACAAGAACTTAATCCCTATGAAAGCAATCAAAGAAATTGCTTCACTTGTTTTATTCAAATGCAAACATAATTTAGTATTTGCAATATTCAGTAAAAAGTTTTGGACCTTTTATTACTTTACACTACTTTACAAGAAACATAAAGTTTGGATACCACTCTTTATGAAAGCTTCAAGTTTTTAAAACAAAACAAGAAACCTGATTTCTATCTTCTTTTTTTGCAGGAGAATGTTAAAAAAAAAAATTAAAGCAGTCACCCTTATATTAGTACAACCAGTAAATTTGCTTAACTATATATTTTAGATTATTTTTCTTACTCAAATTAATTGATTTTATTTTTAGTGTAGGATCAGAACTTTACAACTAATTCAACTAGTTACTAGTAAATTGAACTAACTTTATATAGTTTTTACACATATTTATGTTGTATTTTAATAAAACTTTCATTTATTCAATTTAGGCTAAAACAATTAATCAGATTAATCATGATAAATCGATAATTGAAATAATTGTCAACTAATTTAATAATTAATTAATCGTTAACTGGAGCATACAGACTCTAAAACATGCCTTTAGCTGACAATGCAAGCCACTTAGAGCTGTTATTATACCAAAGTGGTGATATAAACATTTTGCTTTTAAGATAAAAAAAAATAATCTTTGTTGTCTATCAATATCCTCTATGCAGAACTCTTATAGTGGAAAAGTATAGTTTCACCTAGTTTAATTTAGTAAAAAGTCTTCTTTAAAAAGCCATCCAACTATTGATCAATAAATCAAAATATAATGATCAGATTAATCACTTTGCTAAATAATCATTAGCCATAGCCTTAAATGAATTATTTTTATGTTATTTAAAAAAATAAAAATTCATACATAAACAATAATATATAAATATTTAATGAAAAGGAACAGAAAAAAAGAACAATCTCATATCTTCACTTTAATCCTTTTTACAACAATGCAGCATCAGCTCTCTTACAGTATTTACGTCCATCTTTTCTCAGTTATCCACATTTACTGATATTATATCTTATAGATTTTAATGTAAACACCTAATGCCTTCATTAAGTCCATGAATTATAACTTTCCTACATTTCTAACATTGTAGTCTTTATGTTTTTTTGAATGTCACCATCATTTTTAAGTCTTTAATTCTGTGATTAAGTCAATGCCATAAATGAATTTATTATTATTATTATAATTTTATTTTTCTGTGATGGTCCGTAATTTTGGTAATGATTATTTACATATGATTATATATATATATATATAATATATATATATATACGTAAATAATCATATATATATGATCAGATATTTATGTCTGTTTTTTTCAGGTTATAGTGACTTTTATTTCAAACCTTTCTTTGATTTTCACTAGCAACCTTTTCTCATGTGCTTTATACAAAAGTTCTACTATTTCATGAAATTTTTATAATTTCTAACTTAAGAAAAAGTGGGTTAGAAGGATCTCTAAGTCTTATATTGTTAAAAATTCTCAGCACCCTTTTTGCAATATGAATAAGGACTATCTAGGTTTGCAATTTCATCCCCAAATCTCCACACAATAGGTCAAGTATTACATGATAATTTTTTATGCAAAGTTAGTAATGCTGAATAATTTTGGTAATAAAAAATACTTTATATAACACAGCTATGGATTTCACCTATTGCTTTTTCTATAATGTATGTAATTTCCTACTAAGATCATCATCAATGAAAATCCTAGAAAATTAGTTTCTCTAACTCTTGGTTTTTCCATTCCACCTTTCTTGATCGTTATATTAATATCTAACCTGTGGATTTGTAATGTACTCAAAGCAAATGGAGGCAAATCATTCCTGACAACCTTTATTTCTTTTATCAAGGTTGAAATGACGATTAGTCACCTGAAAAAGTTCAAAACTGATTACTGCCTGACTCAAATTCCCATGAGTGGAAAATATGCTGATATAATTCCAGTATCTTGGCGGTGGTACAGAGTGGGGTGGCCACATTGTTGAATTCCCCTCATTCCAGTCCGCTTTGCAAGGCACTGGATCATATTAGCGTTATTGTAATAGGGTGTAATAAGATTATTCAAATCCCTCTATTTCACAGTGAGCGAATGTGATGCCGGGGCTCATCCATGTAAAAGGCCCTTTGACAGAAACTGTGTCTGTGTGCTAAACCCTGGAAATTCCCAGCCAAGAGGATTCTCCACGCCACTCCCCGGAGACTCCGCTCACATCAGCGCCGCTGCCTGCCTGTCGCCGTGCATGTGTCAGCCTGTGCATGAGTGTGAGAGCAATGTTTTCCGTCGCTTCTTCCACGCAGCAATTAAAGGTCCCATTGATTTCGCTGCCTAAAGCGATTACCTGCTTCACTAGTCTGGTTTTCCTTCAGTATCTGATTAATACTGAGAATATAAGCTGGGACAAACACTCCAAACCAGTGTTTATAGTAGGAATGGAGCGCTGGAACTCCTTGGTTTTTGGTTAACTATAACGATATCTGAGTTGTTCAATAAATAAGAAAATAGGCCTAAATCATATTTAAACTGTAATTTTATTCTTCTGGGAGAAATATGCAGTGCCTTTTGAGACACTTTATACTCACTAAACTTGTATATGACAAACTAAGATAAACCAAGAAGATATCTGTAGAAAAAGAACAACATTTTATTTTTAGTTTGTATATATAGCGCCAATTCACAACATTAAACCTCTTGGCACTTTACACAGACAATTCAACCAGATTATATTTTTCTATCTAAGCAAACCCAGCTGATTGCGTTGACTCATTAAGTCTCCAGCAATCCCCCACACCAAGCATGCTTGTAGCGACAGTGGAAAGAAAAACTCCTTTTAACAAGAAGAAACTTCCAGCAGAACCATGCTCAGTGTGAGCAGCCATCTGCTGAGGCTGAATGCAGTTAAAGGAGACAGAAGCAGAGATACAGAAAGAAGCAGAGATACAAAAGGTAACTGTTAACTAGCTCCACATGCTGCCCTGTCTAGAAAACAAACAGCCAGGCAGATGAGCTCCAAGCCAGCTCTCATGTCAGAGGATGAAGAGAGCACATCCAGTTAGTCATAATCAGAGAAACAGGACTACACTGAAAAACAGGCCAAACTCCAACATTTTATAAACTAATACCTAATACAAGCAGCCAAAAGGAGTTTCCTTCGCAGGGTGGCTGGGCCTACCCTTTCAAGATCGGGTGAGGTGCTGAGTTACCCGGAGGAGCTTGGAGTAGATTCGTTGCTCCTCCACGTCGAAAGGAGCCAGCTGAGGTGGCTCAGGCCTCCTGGTCGCCTCCCTCAGGAGGTTTTCCAGGCATGTCCTATTGGGAGGAGGCCCAGGACAAGTTGGCCTGGTGTCGCCTCGCGGTCCCCCCAGAGTAACTGGAGGAGGTGTGTGTGGATCGGGAAGTCTGGGCATCTCTGCTTAGACTGCTGCCTCCGCAACCCGGCCCTGAATAAAGTGGAAGAAAATGAAATGGAATTGAATTTTGTTGATGATCCATTCAGTGATTTATAGACTAACAGGTCTCACGCTAGCCCTACTCTAAAACAGGTAAAAACTTGTGGTTAAAGCATCAAGACAGCCAGAAGAAGAGCATAGCTGATGAACAATTTCTTCTTAACTTTTGCAGTTGATTTGGCATAATTGGGTCATAGCAGATTTTATTCTCACCTATGACACCATTGGTACTGCAGCTGATGTTGATGTATAGACTGCTTATCTAATACCCGGAATTTTCTCAATAAAGAATTTTGCAAAGCCGTTGCAGGCTTTTTTTTTTTAGATTGGAGTTTATCAGCCACAGAGATGGAAGGATTTGTCAAACTGTCAACTGCGGCAAATAAGGCTGATGTTTTTGTTTATAATCTCAGAGAAGAAAACTTCTCTTGCATCTTTTAATTGTAAATTGTATCGGCAAAGTTTCTCTTTATAGATTTCACAGTGAACCTGGAGTCTTTTCTTTTGCCGCCTTCATTAGGCTTTTCAGTTCTCCCTCTTTTCTTTTCTCACTGCTGGAAGTTTCATCTTCCCAAAAACTTTCACTTCAACTGGACCAATGGAATCAATGATTTCTTTAGAATGGAAATTGAATAGAATGGAAACCAGCTCATCTACTGAGTTACAGGGTAAAGTGGAAGCAGAAGGGTAAGCCTGGGTAAAGGTATTAACTGTACTGTCCATCATAACACAATTTTTCATAACATCTCTTTTGATATTTAGATAAGTGGAGAAGATGGTTTCAAAGTAAACAGAAAAATGATCTAATAGGGCAACAACATTTACAGAAACGTAAGACCTTTGCTGATTACCAGGTTCATTATATTTCCTCGATTGTGTGTTTTGCTGTTAACATGTCATACAGTTCTCTTGTACCTCTGTCTTCAGGGTTGTCAAGATGTACATTAAAGTTCCCAGAATAATTAAGCAGTGATGTTCAACGCATATCACAGGTAAAAGTTAATTGAAACCATTAAAAAAGCTTGTTTTGGACATGGGAGGCCTACTAACATTGAGAAAAATGGCTCAAACAGGGCCTTTTACTTGGACAGCCAGATATTCAAAAGATTCAGTGAATCACATTAGTGAATCATTAAAGAAAGCAACTGTCATGATCTTGGCACTGATGACTGACTAAATGGTTAATTTTATTGAACAGCCTAGCTCCACCCAGTTTCTCATTACTGTTCATTTATTCCACCTGCTCCTGCCTCCATTTACGCTGTTTGCTCCCAGTCATCAGTGCCAGATTATTCAAGCCCTTAGTGATAGTTCTCTTGTGTACCCTGTGTGCTGTTCTGATTGCCTGATCCTGCAGTTTCTGCCTTTGGACCTCTGAGCCTGCCTGCCCCTGATCTGTTTGCCTGACTTGTCTTTGCACTCCAGCTTGATTCTGCCTGCTTACGACCCTGGATCTGTCCTTTGACCCCGACTTGGATTTCCCTTCGGTACCTCTTTGGATCTCTGATCTTCTGGCCTGGACTCCTATTCACCTCATCGACACCAGCTTTGGCTTCGCCTTCTGGAAACTCCTGCTTTCCCTTGTCTGCTTGCTTCTGCTCGTCAGCCAGTTCAGCAGCGTTCTTGGCTTCAGCTCCTGGAACTCTTTGGGCGACATCTGCCAGGTGCTGTGGGTAATCATCTGGCTGGATTCCACTCCTTCCTCTGGGCTCTGACTGTAAATCACATCAGTCTATTTGCCTGAAATTCTGAGTCCTGACAGCATCAAGTCCTCCTCATTTTTTAAACAATCTGTTCTGATGGAGAAATATATAAATGGGAGGTGCAATAAAATCCAATAAAATCAGCTTCTCATTATTTTCATCTAGCCATGTCTCTGTTAAAAACAAAAAAATTGAGCTATTGCTAGGTAATTAGATTGTTGATTAAAAAATGATTTTCCTGACAGCGAGCAGGATTGATTGGTTGTTTTTTTTATCTCTGTAGCTGGTTGAGCTCCACATTGTATAAAATTCAAGTTGGATGGTTTACTACTTTTTATTGTTTTAGCTCTTTCCTTTCTTTCTTTCTTTCTTGTGTTAAATCTGAGATTTTACATCCATCTTCCTTTTAAGGTCCCAGCTCTTCCTGGAGAGAATCAGTTCTTTTAAGTGATCACTGGAGCCTGCAGAATACCAAAAGAAGTGGGCTTATCTGAAAGATATTTCATATAAAGAGTAGCGAA
The DNA here is from genome assembly GCF_000732505.1 of Cyprinodon variegatus. Taxonomy (NCBI): domain Eukaryota; kingdom Metazoa; phylum Chordata; class Actinopteri; order Cyprinodontiformes; family Cyprinodontidae; genus Cyprinodon; species Cyprinodon variegatus. Next base: position 412,726 of record NW_015150915.1, on the reverse strand, counting down.
GAAAGGATCCCTGAAGAATTCAAATAAAGACGTCTAAATTGCATGAGCAAAAAAATGTGGCATACTCTAAGTGGGTGTGTTGTGGAGGATCTACATATATTGCATGCACAAACGATGAGATGTGCAAACAGGTAGATTCTAGGACATCCTCAGTTCTCAGGCAAAAATGATCACTTCTCAGGTCTTAGGAAAAAACTCATGAGGTTTTAGGTCTCAAGGAAATGATTAAGCTCTTTTTTAAAAGTCAGACAAATCTAGACCGACCACTCAGATATTTCAGTTTAACAAAGCTACATTCTTGCCTAAAAAGATCCAAAATTCTTCCATTTCCTATGATTAGTCAAGTTAGAAAGCAATATCAGAGATGTGTAATTGAAAATGTATATATTCTATGAGCCAAAATAAACTTTGAATGTACCGGTACTCTTTTAGTCAAGAATATAGCTTTATTAAATATTTCCTGATACTTGAGACTTAATAGCTCTTTTTCTAATATCTGATTACGTTTTTCCTCCTGTGAACCAAGGATATCCTAAAATGTACACCAATATATACTTCGCCTGTAGCTGTGTGTGCTACTGGGAGTTGAGAGTGGCTTTAAAGGAGAGATGAACTTCTAAGACATGTAGATTGAAAACATGGAAAAGCTGATCTTCCTCCATCTTTACCCTGGTCAGGAGCCAGCAAGATTACGCTGTAAGCAAGTGGATTTACCTCCATCAACTCCTCACACCAGCTCAACCCAAAATACTCTAAAACAAGATAGGATCATAATATTTTCATGAAATATAACTGTGTTTCAGGGACATTGTGGGAAATAACTTTATCTTTTATCATTTTCTTGCCGTTTAATGCGTGTTTCGGGCTCTGTCATGGTTCTTCTTTTTTTTTGTAATAGACATACCACACTATTTTTAATTCAGTCAGGATTTTTTTTTTTTTTTGCAGCCCAAAACACATCCTTTTGCCCACTAATATAATTTTACTATTGCTTTTATTTATCTTTTTTCCCAGTCCAGTACTCTCTCTCAATCTGCTGTTAGATCTGTAGATCAAATTTGCCCATGCTGTATGGTTTTAATACACACAAACCCTTTTTAGATCAAGCCCTTAAAGTCTTAAAGTTGCTTCCCCAGCATTACTTAAGACTGATCATCTTGAAACGATAAGTCAAATAAATCGATCTCCTGAATGTATAAATGTAGTTTATTAAAATCCAATAGGCGGAAGATTTCAATATTGGGCTGTTGCTACGGCTTTCTTCTTGCCACCCTCGGAGGCATGTAACAACCTACACTCCAAGAATGGCAAGTTTTCATGAAGACACTCTCCTAACTCACTCTTTCAGTGAAGATCTCTATTGGCAACCAATGCTATTTACAAAGATTCTCATAATACGTTCTACACTAAACCAAGCAGGTGAAAAACTCACCATTGCAATCCATAAACCTATTGTAGAGAAAGGTGTAATAATCTGACTCTAAATCTGGATCTCATTTGTTTTAGCTCTGCTTCTTCACACAGGGGTCCTGTTTTTAGTGAACAGCCTACACTGAATATGTAAAGTGCTGTATAATCAGTAAGACTGCCTACACGCCCAACACTCAAATCAACCTTATTTCTTCATTTTTCCTCCCCATAGGGCTGATGATGGAGTGCGTGATTAATCGTTTCTTCAACCCTCTAATGGAGAGCCCCCCCGTCATCAGGAAAGCAGTGAAATGACCAACATCACGTTTCCTTCGTGAGTGAGATGACTTTACTCTGACCCTGGTCATTTTGTGACATTACAGCCAAAACCTTCGATGTGTTTTATTGGAGCTGTATAAATTGGATTAATAAAAAGAGTAAAAGATGATGGTGAAGGAAAAAAAAATTGTTACCAAGGTTTCAAACACTTTAAAGCAACACTAAATAACTTTTTAACCAAGTATTAGGTTAATTTAACATAGATTAAATGAGTTTTCCGGTCAATATACAACACTTAGAGCACTTATAGCCAGAACATTTTCATAGTAGTAGAGGCCAGGCAACCATTGATGTTGTTTGTGAGCAATGTTCACCAAAGGGTGTCCGAAAAGACCAGTTTTAGGTCAATCCAACTGATCTCACTATACCACCAAGAAACTGACAAAGTACATGATCTGTATTTTCAAAATTGATGGTTGAAGGCAGCCAAGATTTTCATTAAGAACTTGCTAATGAATCTTTGCATATATTTTTACATGTCTGCTGTGTAAATGAATAATTTGTGGCTATGCATAATATTCTAATTAAAGTGGTTCAGCAGTTTTTCTTTATCTTTAATTTTATAGAAGACCCCTAGATAACTGCAGAGACACATTTACCTTCTTCCCCATAATACACAAAAACTAGCTCTGATTTGAGGATAAAATCTGATTTTGTCATCTTTAATGTTTATATATTGATAAGAATAATTAGTTAATGTATTTTTGTTGTCAGTCTATGGTTAATATAGATACTTTTTCTGTCTATGTCACAGTTATGAAGGCAAAACAAACCGGTAAGTGGACGTGGCCAATACAAACACGCATAGGTTTGGCTACACAAGGAGCTTAATTTGCATATTGTTTTGCTGGTGGTTGCCAGCATCAACAGACTACAGAAAATTTGAATTTTTATCCCCTACCTGCTTCCACTACCAGGCAAAAAAAGGACACTAACTGTGGTTAAAAGCAATAAAATGAGGGAATTAGACAAAAATGATTATCAAATATGCTCTTATATGCAGTGCACAGATCTGTCTGCTGTCCTCCCCTAACATCGTAGCCAGCTCACCTCAAGGTAGGGGTCGGTGGAGAGCTCTGTCCCTGTCTTCACTCAAGTGTCCAAGACATGCGGCCACAGATCAGTTAAAAAAAGAACAGTCGATCATTCAACTACGGCCTAGGGTGTCCTGGTGCCAACAGCATATATCCACACCCTTAAACATGCTTAAACATGGTGTTTGTTCTGGACAATCCATGATGAGCACAGAAGTTCAACAACCGAACACAAATCTAGTTCGGGTAAGGCGGGCCATTCTTCCCAACCACGCACCCCCAGGTCTCACTGTCATTGCCCAAGTGAGCGTTGAAGTCCTCTAGTGTTACCAGTTGCTTTCAGAGGCACAAAACCTGGAAGTTAGAGGTCTAGCACCCCTAGTCGCTAAGGGTTACACAGTTTGGCTTTAACAAATGAAAATTAAAGAAATACATTTCTCAAATTGCCCCTAATAAAACACTGCATAGCTAACTGGCTTTAGACGGAATCTACTTTGGTGTCATACAACATCAGCTTACATGCTTCTGCTCAATAAAGAGCTTACAGGTTTTATAAAGAGCGATACTAAGCAACAGCTTCATGAAGTTCAAAGACCAAAACAGAAAAACAGAAATAAACCTGCCAAAGCATGGCTGTATCCCAAACATGATATCATAGGAAAACTATTTATCATAGACCCATGGTAACAACATAGACAATTTATTTTGTATTAGAATATTGGAATTGTCAAATATTGATGTTAAATTTTTGTCCATAAGAAAGTAAGCTACTTTTTTATTTATCCCCTGTTCACATGCCAATAATCATACCTCTGTTGATGTTATTAAATATACATAAAGGGCTGTATTCACTAACAAACACAGCAAAAAGTAAAAGTTAAAAAAACAAAAATAACAACTAATACGCCAACAGGACATGGTATTCTTTTAAAACAACTATGTATGCAACATTAGTGAGTTTTAATAATTCAAAAAAATGTTAAATAACATGACTAGCCTTCCCTTAAACACAACTTTGGAGGGTTTTTGTGACAGTGCATGCATTTTTTGGAGGCGAGGCAATTATACCAATTTGTAGCAAGTTCTATAGTTTGGGGGTAGCTGGCGATGGCTTCAAACCATCCCACAGGGGGAGCAGGTCTCAAAATGTTGTTTCATCTGGAAGGCCCCTTGGAATCGACTGAGGAATTTGTCTGATCTTCTCTAGGAGACTATGAGACTTCTCTATGTCCACCTAAATACCCCCCTCTTCCACTAACAGCAGCACTGAAGCAAACAGAGACAATAGTCTGAATGAATATGAGTGTTTTGCATGTGGCCACGCAGTGATAGTGGCAATTTCCTCCTCAATGGGTCACTCCATTACAATTACCCTGTAGTATTTATCGAGACAAACAAAGAGTTCTGGTTTGTGCAGGAGAAGAGGGAGGATGGGGGGGTGACCAATGACAGATAGATGGAAGTAGACAGAGGAGATATTGTGGATGAATTAAGATGAGAAGGAGAGCGGGAGACCGAGGGACAGAGGGAGGAAATCACAGTGCAATAAGAGCCCTCTCATTAGGGCCTGTCTTTATCACCATGCAGCTCCTATGAGATGTGGCAGATGAGAGGAGGGAACAGAAGGCCAGGAGGAGAGCACAGCTCAGATTAGGATCCTTATTGCTATGATAATCACTGTTTGTCATCCGCCGCGCACGTTCCACACCTGTGGTAAATGCAGATGGTCTACTTAGTTAGCGCCCAGGTCATGTCAGACGTGCGCGCGAGCCTGTTTGCTAGCACTAAACCGTAACAGTATGAGTGCATTAATCTGTGTTTGTGTGCGTAGCAGCGATAACTCAGAGCGGGCTCGCAGATGTGTGTGCGTGTGTTTGTGTGTGTTTTCCAGTGCGCACGTGAAGGCAAGGCGTGGACGCATTTAGAATGAACAAATAGATAAAGATAGAATTAAATAAATAAGTAACAATCACATGCATTGCTCTGGGTGCCTGGCAACCGGATCTCTCCGTTGCCTTGGAAACAGTTGCTACAGAATGTGAGGTGATTGGCAACCGTGACAACGAGGAGGGAATAACATTTGACCCCGCTCGCTGACGACGGGGTGGGGTGAGGGGTGGCGGGGGGGTTTGTTGGAGGGTTGGGGGGGAGAAATAGAGAGATGGAGAGAATAGATGGAGGTTGGGATCAGATAGGAGACCACTGGAGCTGCTTAGCTCTTACTCCTTACACACACACACACACACCACCTCTTCCCCCTGGCTCACAAACACACACTCACTGACACCGTAACACACACAAACACGCACGTCGTGCCAAACCCCAACTCGCACTCTGCCACCCACCATCATAGCACACAGTTGTCTTCAGGACTCAACACATTACACTTTAAATCTACACTTCCCCCTGTCACACGGAGAAAACCGAGCAGGGCGTGTTGGACTCGACGTGACGGCGTTCGCAAAGCTGGCTCGGCTTTGTGAATGTTGTTCAACACCTTCCGTACATTTCGAGCACAAATATAACCCTCCCACATAATACAGTTCAGACACGTATTGGACATTGTTTTGCTCCTGAAGCTACACAGAAGGCAGTGTGAAAGCACCGTCGCCAAGAGGAGAACCTCTCTCCTCCCTGTTCTCTATCTCTACTTCCTCCTCCTTCTTCCATTCCACTGCTCTTTCCATCTCTCCATCCTGCTCTTTGCCTGGCTAAACTAATAAGGGTGTGATTAATGGTCTGCTAATTGCTGTAATCTCAGTTAATTAGAGTAGAGATTCTTCAGCGGTAGAGTGCTTCGGGAGAGATGCATGTTGCACTGATCTGGAGGTTCAGAACTGGCAACACTCCGCAGCTCAGACAAAGAGACGCAATCACAGACTCTGAAAAACCCCGTAGTACTATCACACTCCACGGGCTTTTTACTCATTGAGGCATGCAGACAAGTGATGGATTTTGAAGCGGATAACATCAGAGATAAAGGTGTTACACATGAATAAACAACGGTGCTCAATGCCCTGCTTATGTTTGGGTAACAAATCTTTAGACAAAGACATTCCAACCACAAATATTCCAAATTGAAACTGCGCCATTCAGATATCAGGAGCAACAGCTATAAAGACGTAAGGGATGAATAATATCTCACTGAAGCTTTAATGCGATGTATTAAAAAGCATCTCATCAATCAAATAAATGCGAATCTCTATAGGTGGGGATTATTCAACTTGAATAAGTTCCTTTCTTGTGGTTTTTGCTCATTATTTGGATTTCTAAACACTAGAGTGGAGAGAGTTTTGAAAGAAAAGGCATATTATGGCAAAGGAGAGGTTGTGTTTACGTTCAGCTTTCTCTGCTGGGTTTTCCTCGGCTGGAAAGGGTCACCAGCCTCTGCTCACGCAGTTGCTGTCTGCCTGGGGGGAAGTTACTCTGAGGCTGGAAGGTCGTTGCATGGGTGGTGCTTCCCCCGGTCGGAAATCAGAGCTGAATTTTAAACAACTAACCAGCAATGCTAAAGGTTTTTTTTTTTCCTTTCTTTTTGTTTAAAGTGAGCACTACTTTTTTCTGCCTCTGCTGGTCATTGCGTCCGTCTCTCCAGCTCTTCCCTCTTCCTTATAAGTACCGACTCAGTTCTCGCCTGCACACAGAAGGCAGACAGCGCTTTTGACACCTCTCTACAGAGATGCATGTTATCATGCCAAGGCCAAGAACAATTGTTGTTCTTTCAAAGCTGTTTGCCGATTCTTTATAAAGGCAGGCAATCAAAAAAAAACGAACAAAAAAGTGAAGCTTTCGTATGTTTCTGGGAGGAGCGACACGCTGAAGGTCTGACGCCTGCGTTACAAAGGGGAAGGACAAGGTTGCATTTTGTATGACTTTATACCTGACAGAAAAAAAAATTACAAAAAGGAGAAGTACTTTTGAAAGCATTTACATCTAACAGCATTTTTTTTAAACATTTATCTCATAAAGGTGGAGCAGGGAATGTGTTTTCTATTTAGACTTGACAACAGTAGATTTGAATGTAGATTTAGCAGAATGTTTCTCATTAAACGATTCAAAGATAAGACCATGTGTTAGATTAGGCCCGAGGACAAGCAGGGATAGGATTTAAATGCCTGAGCCACAGCACTGCAGCACTACTGGCAGACTAGATAGTATTGATGCAAAGAAAAAATGGTCTCAGACATATATCTTGACTTGGATTTGCTTTTGAAAGACTCAAAAGCTGAGTTGGACTTTTCTAGATCTCTAGATAAAAGTAAACAGCATTTCTAGGAGAGTTTTTAAAAATATGTCCTAAGGTTAGCAAGTGAACCTTTTCCCTGACAACCACGGCTAAGATGTGCTGTTCGTTAGCAACGACTGCTTCAGGGTCAAAAGGCTTAGGAAGACGGGGGTTTTTTTAACACTGCTGCTTAACTAATTGATGCAGATTTTAGTAAACTGCCTTTTTTCTGAGATAAAATAAGTAAAACTTTTTGAAATAAGAGATTTCTTACCCTTAATTTGAGCAGGTAAATAAGACCTTCCAATGGAATGAGAGTTTTTGCAATTAAAATGGGATAATTACTTGAACTAAGGTTACTAATTACTGAGAACTTAAACTAAGATTAAACAAAAAAGATCTTCTCATGTAAATCATCTTATTCAATTGGTAAATTATCTTCCCTCCTAAAAACAAAGGGAAAATGAACTCATTCAGAGAAAAATGACTCACTCAGATGTATGTTTTTTCACTGTATCTGCTAAATTTTAGAATAATTTTTGCGAAAGAGCTGGACGCCTGAGACAAAACAAAAAAAACAATTTCACATTTGTGCAGCTTGACAAATCTGCCCCTTCGGATGACTTTCATTCAAAAGTCAACTGACTGTGCAAACAGCTTTATCTCACAGCAGTGTGGGTCACAGACAGACACTATGTTCTAAACAGACCCAATTTAAAAAGAATAGAGCAGCAACTGATTTATGATCTGAACTGCCTCGTCAATTCGGACACATACTTTAAAAGCTTCAGATCTAAATAAGTCCTTCTATGTCAATAAGCTCAGTGAGGAAGCCAGTGAATCCAATACATACTACGGTATATATGCATTACCTATACATTCATATATATATATATATATATATATATATATATATATATATATATATATATATAAAACGAGAGAGATCTTGCACATACCATACTTCTGTCTGACATTAATCTAGACATTAAATCAAATGTTGTGATCCAAGGGTTACTCAGTACTTAAGAATCTTCTCTACTACAACTTCAGTCATCTCTTTGAGCTATATACTAGATTTTATACCCAAAAAGCAAAGGTTACACTTTGCATTAAGTTTGGTTTTGTAAAATTTCTAATTTCAGTAGCTATTAAATACTAAGAGGATTTAAGTAAAGTATACCTAACTCCATAACCTTAAAGGTTTTCAACACAGAAGGGCCTCAGGCTGCGATTAAACCCTGATCTCCATGCTGTAGGCAGCAGTATTACAAACTGAAGCATCATACAGGTCTTTCCTGACTTTTTAACAGTTAGTGCTCAGTTATGTTTGATGCATGCATGTTTCATGCAGAAATTAGATGCATTAACACAGTGTCTGCAGCTTTTATACTCTGACTATTTTTTTCCCCTCTACCTAAATATTCAGTCCAACCCCACGGGGGGACGTGTACAGCAAAGGGTACTTAATTAGTCTAAATCGAAACTGCTTTTTATAATAGAAAAATAACAAAACATAATTATGATAATTTGAAATAAAGGGTCGTTTGAAATAAAGGAACTGATTTTGAACATCAAACTGTTTTCTTGTTGCAAGGTTCTCTTGTTCTATAGAGTTCAGCAGAGTGGATACTTCCTGCAACATGCCAATGTTAGGATGCCCAAAATCCATTCATTCATTTTCTTTCACGCTTTATCCCTGCTGGGGTCGCGAGGGGTGCAGTTGCCTATCTGCAGCTGTCCCACCCTGGACAGGTCGCCAGTCAATTGCGGGGCAACACAGAGACAAGCAACCATTCAAGCACACACCTAAGGAGAATTTAGAGAAGCCAATTAACCAAACAGTCTTGTTTTCAGACAGAAAGCCGGGAAGAAGCCGTAGTACCCGGAGAGAACCCAAGCATGCACAGGGAGAACATGCAAACTCGATGCAGAAAGGCTTTGGAATCGAACCTGAAACCCTCTTGCTGCAAGGCACTGAGCAGCCCTGGCATGGCCAAAATATCTGGGTACATTTCTTAAAATAATTTCTATATTGTATTTGCTGCTATTAACAAACAGGTACAATTTATCCATTATTGTCTAATTAACTTGTACCTTAATATGTGAAGGTTAAAATTATTGCATTCTGTGTATGTTCCAACCAACTTATTTATCACTGTGAGCAGCACATTAGTACAGGTTGGAACTCTGCTGCCTTGCAGGTAAAAGGTCATGGGTTTGAACCCTGGCCTAGAGTCTTTGTGCATGTAGTTTTCTCTCACAGACCAAGGGAAAAAGAGTTCCTTTTAATAAAAAAATTAGAACAATATCGACCATGTAAGTGTACGCAGCCAAAAAATATGCTGTAGTTCATATGTCAGACCCTATGGTGGCACTGTGACACGAGTCATGTTTCATCATAAATTTGTTTGAGAAAATGCAAATTAGACGTGCTTCCCTTCAATGGATCGAGTTAACCAGGTGATGCAAAACACAATGTCGTAAACAGGAATAAACAGGAAGTAGAGGTAGCAAACTAGCACAGATCATAGATTAGTGATGGAGTGAGGCTTATATACGTGTGATACAATCCTGCAGGTTATAATTATCTTTATCTTGTAAGCTAGTATTAGCGATGCTAGACACCATTTGGAGGTGTCAAGAGAGAAATGTACTTATGGGTTGCCAGCAGTAGAAGCAGCTGATCATTCATGTTAGGTCAATACATTTACTACTTCAAAATGTTATGCATATTTTCTTGTTTTTTTTTTAAATAAACACATCAACCAAGAAAGATGATTTGAATGTTTTTTCCCTCAAACTTTTCTAATGCTAGCCTTCAAAATGTGCATATAGATGTTGATGGAAACACATATACTGCCAAAGAATCACATCAAAGCCACTGACAATAAAGCATGCACAGACTGCTCTTGCTAGGTAAACACAAAATGATGTGGCTTGCATACAAACCCCGAAACAATAAAAAGTGGTGTAAACGTACTTCTCTACTCTGGGACCTGGCTTCAAAATGTGTAATTTATGCTCTTGCAAAACGTCGGATCCAGTAGGATCCAAAGCCTAACCGCTAAAATACTTTTGCTGTTACACATTATCTCTCCCTGTGACCGTGGCCACCCTCTAGGCAATCATTGGCCACCACTGGGTCCACCCCTACCAGGTGACTTTTTGTTCTGATGTGGACGTGCACTCAACCAAAATATAAACGAAACACTTTTGCTCCCATTTTTTATGAGATGAACTCAAAGATATAAAAGTTTTCCACATACACAATATTGCAACTTCCCTCAATTATTGTTCACAAACAAGTCTAAAAAGGGGATAGTGGGCACTTCTCCTTATAATGATCCATCCCACATCATTGGTGTGCCACATTAAGATGCTGGTTAGACACTATGATTAGTGCAGAGGTGTGCCTTAGACTGCCCACAATAAAAGGCCACTCTGAAAGGATGTATGGTAATTTCTCAATTCACATGAACGCGAGTACGGACTCATGTCCTCGCCAAGTACATTCTTGACAAGAACACAGGGAAGTATGGACTTGGGGAGAATAGGAGCATGCAGCATAAATATGTACCAAATGGAAAGAATGTGTATTCATGACATCACAACATGCTCGGCTCATCTGGACCGGCATTTCATCTCCTGTTATTAATAGTCTCTAGATGATAATAAATTCTTACTTTTTTCATTTGAACAGTGTCAGAAAAACACATATCAAATGAACATTTAGCCAAATAAAACAAAAAAATCACAATCAGATCCAGCGCTCCCCTGGAAGCTGCTGCTGCCGCAGTGCATGCTGGTATAGCTGTCAATCTGGAGAACGGACAAGTCTGCTCTGATGCATGCTCGTTAAAGAGGGAGGGGCAAGAACAACATCCGGGGACTTTGTCCGTTCTTGGTCTTGTGTTATTGTAAATTGGTACAGTGCTTAAGTTGAGGCTGATGACGTTTCACAAGCACATGAGAACGCACAAGTACACATATTGAGAAACGGCCTATGTCTGGCTCTGCCACTGGTTTAAAGATGTAAAACCCTCAAAATAAATCTAAATATATTGATTGTTTGCTCAGTGGAACAATCGGTAGCACTGCTGCCTTGCAGCAAGAAGGTTCTGGGTTCATATCCCGGCACGGGGTCTTTTTGCATGGAGTTTGCATGTTCTCCCTGAGCAAGCGTGGGTTTCTTTCCGGGTATTCCTGATTCCTCCCACATTGTAAACACTTGACTGTTAGGTTAATTAGCTTCTCTAAATTCTCCTTAGGTGTGAGTGTGCTGCTGAATTGTTGTTTGTCCTGTTTGTCTCTGTGTTGCCCTGCGATGGACTGGCAACCTGTCCAGGGTGGACCCTGCCTCTCGCCCATTGATAGCTGGAGATTGATTGAGATTGGCACCAGCACCCCTTGCGACCCCGCTTGGGATATGCGTGACGGAAAATGGATGGATGTTTACTCAATTTCATCACTGCCATATTATTTTAGCATTTTTCGACAAACATTAACTTACAATTAGTTGTTGATTAATTAATAATTAATTGATCATCTTGGCTGAAAAATTTTATTTTTTTAAGTGTTGAAATGTCCAATAGAGGGCGCCATTGTTCATTCTGAAGGTTTACTGGTATTGCAAGAAAAGTAGTGGAGCTACTGGCAGAAATATGAATTTACTCCATGGAGACAGGGATGCAGAATGAACTTTATGCAGCTCTGTTTGTATATATAAACACTCGATAAACTCATCATCTAAATTTTGCCCATTTAATTATCTGTTTAAGGTCTCCCCATCAATGAATGCTGTATTACGCTAAAAACAGAGACCGACATCACAAGTACCGTCCATTTTATAAAGTGGTCAAAAGTCTGACACCAAGTTAGACCCAGATTTTTTATGATATTTTTACGCATTTTGTTTTATCTTTTTATTTGGTAACCCATTTGGTTCATGTTTTGTAATATTCTTTGAATATATATAGTTTAAAAATGTGGTAGAAAACATTTTTTTGAATTTAATACAAGTGATTTAATAAACTTTTAAAATATAATGATTCACTGCTTCTATTTAAATTCAGCATATTATAAAAAAAAGATTTAGGCCTTTATATTAATGGAAAGATCCTGTTGATAAACAAGAAAACTGAGATTTTTAAATGTATATCTTCTTCTCAAGCAATCCTTAGCCAATTGATACAATTAATACATTTTAGATTAACGCAATTAATAACTTGCCTTCCTGACTTTAACCAAACAACGTAGGTTAAGAATCCACACTAGGGATATTTTGTGGGTCAGAAGCCACATAAAAATTAGAGGTGCAGCAATCCTATACCTTTATTGGACATCGGTTGAATAATGCAGATCCACTCCTTTCTATTAATATTGATATCATGCACAGCAATATGTTTGCAAAGCTGAAAATGTAAACGCGCAGAGCTAAAAAAACACAGCTAGTATTTATTTATACCTGTGTTCATTTGTTACATTGCCAAGAATAATGGCGAGGTATATGGTTAATTCATTTAACAGAGGTATCGGATCAGATCGGTATTGCATATTGGCCAGTTCGCCCTTCAATCAGTATCGGATTGGATCACAAAAAATAGATCATTCTATCCCCAGTTAAAACCCAATGAAATATATGATAAATATAGTTTTATACATTTATATAATTCAGCAGCTTAGAAATAAAATAAATGCCTAAGGCCAGAACCTAGTCGTACTGTGAGGGGAGTTGTGTTTGTTGCAGAGAGAGAAACAAAGTGACGACAGACAGATTGAGGTGTAGACTGCTGGTTGTGCGGAAGACCAGGGCTGGACCACGGGGCGGCTGGACCTGCAGCCACCCTCTTTATCAAACTTCCTCCACCTGTTTTAGCCCCTGCACCCGACCCCCACCCCCTCACCCCCAGTAGCGAGGCCTTTTGAAGAAATTCATGATCCCATTTTTACAGGAATACTCCACTGAAAATCAAAGTTCATGTTTTAGGAAGCTAAACAACAGTTTACTAAGGAGATATCATGAAATCATTCTTTACTTTGATAGTTTTAACCATTGCGATTCATTTAGGAGTACGTTTTAGGATGGCTGTGGGTCAGTTTGTACTCTGTCGACCAACTATTTGAAATATTTACAAAATAAAGACTAACACCAACCAGCAGGAGGTTGATTGGAGTCAATATGGTTGATCAGGAGGCGTTTCTTGAGATTCCACAGAGGCATTCCAACCAAAATAAAACATTCAATCCACCCATCAATATAAATTTAACATTTTAAGATCAGTGATCTATCAAAACATATAAAAAAAAGAATAAGTTGGGTATGAAATTATTAAAAGTGTGGAAAACAGAAGTGGGTGAAATGGCAGCGGACGTGTTTTACAATAATCTGCTCATGCTCCAAGTATGGCCATGTGGGTCATGATCCGTCATCCCTTTCATGAGTGACAGAGCTCACACTGGTATAACCAAAATAAAGTGGAGCAAGTAACCGTCACTGTTTTATGTTCACGCATTTTACTTTTTTTTTTAGAGCTGAATAATGAAATGAAAGCTGTGATGCTGCTGATAACTGGACTATAATGAACCCACATCTTCATCATTGAAGATGTGGGTTAATTGTTTTCAGTCAGCTGATGAATCAAAGCTATGGAGAGAAGATTGATGTGAATGTGAATCATCATTACCAAGAAAGAGCCAAGTAATGTTTAACTTTCATTTGTTCCTCTCATGTTGTTTTTTTTTTTTTTTTACATGCATGCATGCATGCATGTAAAGTGCTTGACACTTTAAAGCCGAGCATACACTTTCCGATTTTTTTTATCATTGCACGCAGCTATAGCTCACACTCTACGACGAAACCGCGGGGCTTTGTCGTAAAGTGTGAGTTCACAGCTCACAATGTATGTGCAGCACGATGCTCTGATGCGATCTACCTGCTCACACTGTATAAAAACCACGTCGGGCTCAGCCATGCAGTGAAATGGCTCTACTCTGACTCGTCTATCTGGAAGCCAAACCAAGACAAGAGGAATATGAAGCTCGCTAGAGAGAAACGCGCGGCCTTGGCAATTTGTGTAATACTGTGCTGAAAGCCCTAAAAAGAAAAGGCGACGTCTTGTTTGGACAAAGACATGGCTGAGCAAACGGTCTGTCAATTTTACAGAAAGAACTCCATTTCACTTGCATCCCCCGCCATGCTTCTGTGTTTACATCTGAGGGAAGAAGAAAAAGAAGATTCCTTGATTGCTTATGCCCACTGAACGATTTGCCCACAACGGTAGTGAGAAACTCAAACATCTTTGATTTTCTCCCGACTTCACGATTCCGTGGAGGTGGTTGTGAGAGGCTGATCACCCCTCGTTACCCCCTGTGCACTACATGACGCACAACCAGGAAAAAAATCGGCCAGATTGGAAAATTCTTGCTCGACTGGAAAGTCGCCCCGAAAAGGGCAAGAATCGCACAGTGTAAGCCC
>NW_015150915.1:359822-398226 GCF_000732505.1 Cyprinodon variegatus | reverse complement strand
TTGGAAAATTCTTGCTCGACTGGAAAGTCGCCCCGAAAAGGGCAAGAATCGCACAGTGTAAGCCCAGCTTAAGCTGAGTAAGATTTCTGTATTTTACCTAAATTTTGATAGTGTGCATGTGTGCACCCAGTGTCACACATGCACACCACTGCTGACACCCGGGTTCTCACTTTGCGCGCGGAGACACAAACGCGTACACGCTCGGCCGAGCAGACCTCTGGGCTTCACACATCCGCCCAAGTAAGCGGTGACGGTGCACATGCAGCCGACGTCTCGCCTCTAAACCGTGAGGTGGGCTTCAGGTAAGCCGGAGTGACAGCTTAGGTGTTGGCATGACGCTGTCCAGACGCGTGAGGGGAGTGGGACGGCTTGGCCGCCTCCCAGATGTGGCAGGGGGGCCTTGTAATGCATAAAGAATTGCACATACACACACGGTCATAGACCAGATGTGGCAGCAGGAGTCATAACACAGAAGGACCCAGCTGTTTCTGATGTCAAGAAGAAGGAGGACCTGCTCTTCTCGGCTGATGGCACTCGTCAAACTTCTGGGGACAAGTGGGGTTAATGTATCCTGACAATAGCTGCCAGTGGAGGTAAAGGATGACAGGTGTGTGCGAGCGTGTGGTCCTGCCTTCCTCAACATCTTGTTTACTCTTAAGAAGCCACCATGTTATATATATATATATATATTTCTCTGTCATTGCAGTAGTTGGTTTCATTGTGTGGGTGTGGAGTGGAATGAATTGCACATGGCACCACACTAACTTATGGCACCCCAGCCCTAATCCCCCCCCCAATCCAACGCCTCCACACACACACCCCCACATACTGGGACCTGGCACAGGCTGTTCAGCTCCATTCCAGACCAAATGCTTTACATTAGTAGCATGAAGATGACACAGTGTGCCACAAAGCTTCCTGCAGGAGATGGCTCCTGCTCTGCAGCATTTCAACTTGGTCTGGTTCCCGTTTGTTGCTCTTCCCGCCGTGTAATAAATACAGACCACTCCTCAGGATATATTGCCGTGATGTAAGAGCTGCTGAATGAAAAAGAAAAGCTACCTCGCTCCAGGCCCTCTTTAAGTGCCATTACTCTAAGATTACATCTTGTCCGCCATCTTGTGTTCAGTATTAGCATAACAAAAAGGCGCAGCAGTTGTTATTAAGGGTTATTTATTTAATTTATGGCCTAAGGTCCATTTAGTGAAATTTTATGCACTCTGTTTAATTTATTTAGAATTATTTTGTGTTTTTAAGATTTATTTTAGTAAAGTAATAGCAGTATTTTGGAGAATAAAAGGTTTTCATTAACAGAAAAGTGTTTAGGCTGCAAAAAATGAATAAAAGACAATTTTGTCTTAAATATAAACATCTTACCAAAAATGTAATAAGAATTTGAAAACTACACTGCAAAAAGAAAAAAAAAATGAATTAATTAAATATACGTTTATATGCACTTATTTTTTTCTTAAAATAAGTGCTTTTTTGATTGAGGAGGAAAGTGAGACATTTTGCCAATAGAACAAGACAATGTATATGTAAAATAAGAAAACACATTGTCTTATTTTAAGTGCATATTATCTTATGATCTTACTCTAAGACTGAAAATACTCATCCCACATGCAACCTATTTAATTTACCTACTCAAATTAAGGGTAAATGCACTTAATTTAAGAATTTTTTTATTTGTTTCTACATCATTTTTCCAGTGTGTTTAAATTTTCTTATTTCATAATATCTAATCATCTTATTTTAAGGGCAGAAATAGTCATTCCGTTAGCAAATCATCGTATTTATCTGCTCAAATTCTTAGAAAATACAGTGATCATAAGATATTTTTACTTATTTCAGAATGTTTTTTCCTGGATAAAGACACAACCTTAAAAAGTGTTCACACCCCTTTTAACATTAAATATAAGCATAAGCATAACAAACATTTAACATTAAAGCCTCAGTGTGCAAGAGCTACCTCCATCTAGTGGTGAACTAGATGAAATACAGATAACATAATGGTTAAACGTGTATTACCTACTATAGAAGCCTGTGAGGGACATTCTACTCTTTGAATGGAGGGGACACATTAACCCCCATTGCCTTTGTCAAATCAGCTAAAATAAACGGTGAAACACGGGGCTGTAGTTTATAAATACATAATAGGGGACTAAAAGAAACCCTACAATCACTTGTATGATTTTTGTGAAAATAACAGCAGCTCATAACTTTTTGCATCTGAGCTTTTTTATTGTATGAGAGCAAACAAACAAGACATCTCTGCTGGGAGGAGCAATTAATTCTAACATAATGGGAAAAATAAACTTCACCATTATACTAAATTAACTGGCAAGCAGAAGGCCTGAAACTCCACGTCTGTTTTGAAGCTCCGCTCCATCACAGATTATCTCCACCTTGGAAAGAGGTGCAGCTGATATTGTTTTCTCCCAGTTGTCACTTCATTTTTCTTTTTTGGTTTGTATCTCTTGACTCAGATGGTCCTCTGAAAGCGGAAGGTAGAATGATCTACAGTTGTTTTTGCTTCTTTTAAACTAACAACCTTTCAGCCATTCTATGCAAAATGGCGTCTCTAATTGGGCTTTCCGCCTGTTATATATTTATAAACTACTAATTCTAAGCTTTGAGAGCATTGTGATGTCACTGGACTTTGAATGTGTATTTACTAAAGCATTACTTGATTTTGCAAATAAAGGAATATTTTTTCACACAGAATGCCCTTAAACAGTAGTCAGAAGATCAAAAATATTTTAATCTTCTGATTTAAAAATGTTGATATTAGATTTAAAAATTCTGTAAATGGCAAAGGGTCTGAAAGGATTGAAACAGGAGAAAATAAATTCATTATTTTATTTCAAGTGCATAATATCTTAGAATTATCTTATTATAACGGTTAAAATGCTCATTTCATATTATTTCAATACTGAAATTAAAGGGAAATACATTTCTTTTTGACATTTTTACTTTATAGCTTTGTTTTTGCAATGCAAAGTGCCCTGTCTTAAATATTATTGACAACCCTTCACATTATATGTACTAGTTATTTTTATTCAACTCTTCAAGAAACAGATTTCAATCGCAGTTCTTTCATCTTTCTTTGTCTTGATTTTAAGCAACTTTCTCAGCTGCTGACACATATTCCCACTTGTATATAGGGCTAGACTTTGACTAGACCATGACACAGTAATCACTAATTATCCTTTGGTGTAAACGATCGATCTCTGGCCATATGTTTATATTTATATTGTCCCTTGTGCAAGTGAATCTTCATCATCAGGCTCCAAATGTGTGCAGCCTTTCTGCTCAATCAGTGCATCTTCCAAATAGATTGGTAACATCTGTGTATTTGCTGAAGAGATGCTTCCCCAGAGGACCGTTTTGATGCATTTGGGGTTATGTGTATTTGTTTTTTATAGCCACATATTTAGTGTTTCATAAATCTGGAGGAATCTGACCAGGGATCCTTATTTCACATTTTCTTCTGTCGTTCCTGCCAATTTCCCTGTAAGCACAGAGTTACGGAATAGATGTTAAGAATGGATACAGAGAAAAGGTGGATAAATGCAAATATAAGGTAGAAATTTAGAAAGCACTGATCATGGATTGTATTAAATAAATAAAAAAAATGATTAAGATCTTGTATCTGCGCTCTGTCCATCCATCTTTTTTGCTTCTGCTAATCCACTCTCCAGGATGGAAGCGCTGACAGCTTCTCATGAGGGATCCATGTCAGAAAGGATTAGTCTCTCCACTGGGTTCAGGGTCTGCAGTGAAAATCCTCTCAATACGCTGAGGGGAAGCATCGAAACTCAGAAAGGTTGGGCTTCAAAAGCCAAATAATTTCTACGTGGAGGAACAGAAACCGTGCTCTGAGCTTTACCTGGATGAAGGCACTCTTCAGGTAATCTGCAAGGCAAAGTAATCTGCTCATATCTCGGATCTTATCCTTTTCCCTAATGCCCCAAATCTCATAAAATAGAGGGATGAATTGCAGATGGACCTGAAAATAGAGAGCTCAGCGCTTTCTTCACCACAGCAGAAGCAATGCCCTCATAACTTGCAGAAAGCCCCGATCCATTAACCCGTCTGCTGCTCCAACACCCAGATATTTGATCTCCTCTCAATGAGGCAGAGGCTTACTCCAGACGCACAGAAAGCATTAAGCCTGCAGCTTTCTAAAAAAGTTAGTACACCCCGTTAAAGCCTGAATGTTTCCCTAACATATGTAGAAATAAGTTAGAGAAATGTTAACATCCGTGCCCCCAAATAACTTTTGAAATAATTTTGGTTCTGCCTTGATCAGGCTGCTCACTCTTCCGACCTCTCCTGCTGATTTGCTGTTCCTTATTTAAACAGTTGCCTTTTTACCCAGTGACTGATTTTCTACCTTTTTCACAGCCTTCAAATTCTGACCCTACCAGAGGCGTAGCCAGAACATTTTTATAAGGGTGGCCAGGCAATAACCAATGTATACTGAGGGGTGGCTAAAAGTAGATAGGCATCAGAACCTCTGGGTCAATCTACATTATTGCAACAGGAAAATCAATGAGCACAACCACGTCTATATTTTCTAAATAAAGACAAAATATCCTATATATTAGACGCATATATTTAAACGTCTTCCTAGATAAAAGGTACCGTGGATACGATTCTTTCAGGTTTGAGTTCTGGTGCGATATTAAAATAGTTATCTATGATTTCACCGAGTACTCCCATATGACTTGCAGAGAGAAATCATTTTCTCTTTACTCCATATAACACAAAATGTAGTTTTGAAAAGAGCATGAATTCTGTACTTATCATTTAATGATAGTATATATAAAAGTATATATATATATATATATATATATATATATATATATATATATATATATATATGTTTTTGTTGTCAAGTAAATGTTAATATATTAAAAATTTAAATGTTTTGAATATTCCACTTGAGAGTGTTACTGCTGCCACCATCTGTATTAGAGGGAAAAAATGGTAGGGGTGGCCAATGATTGGCTAAGGGTGGCCATGGAAACCCCTGGCCCCCCATCTAGCTCCGCCCCTGGACCCTACGTAGGCCATGTATCTCTAATCAATGCCTTGTCCTTCCCAGTTTGCTGAACCCTGCCTGACTCTGAATTGACCTAGTGGTTAGAGCAGTGCGCTTGTGCTCTGAGAATGTTGCAAGTATCCGGTTTGGTCTGCACAGCCTCCACTATGGGTTCCATAGAAAAACCCTTAACCCCTGATGCACCACACAATGGCAGCCCACTGCTCCCCAAGAGGATGAGTCAAAATGCAGAGAATGAATTTCCCCACAGTAGGGCAATAAATGGATTTACCTTTATTTATTTACAAATCATCTGGATGCTCCACAATGCAAAGTGAAGCAGTTTGAACCATTAAAGGAGATGTTTGGTCTAAGTTCCCTGTGTAATATTAGCTTTTATTGAACAATGTGCATAAGCTTAGAAAGTATAAATGTAGGCTAAATGTTTTTTTTTTAACCAAACACTTAACATCTCTCTTCACTTGGCCATCATGCACTGCTTTGAGTTGGTCTACATTAAATTCCACAAAAAAAGGAACTTCGTGGCTGTGACTTTATGAGAAAGATGCAAAGTAAAGAACTGTTAATGCCAGCCACCGTATTTTAACTGCCTGAAAAAGCTTGAGAGGGTTTTTTAAACAAGCTTCCCCTCAACGCTGACCCTCCTGCACGGCTGAAACAGAGTAATTACCCCAACGGCTCGGCTAAACTGTATGTTTGTTTGTTTGAATATTTGTCGTTCTTGACTTCCTACCTGCAACACAGTAATAATTAGTCTCCCTCTGGGATAATTGAATATTTTGGGGCTTGGTGACTTCAAACATTGCTCCTAGAACTCAAGGGAGGTTTGTAATTACTGCAACCAATTGAAGACGGCGGCGTAAAGATGTATTCTGCCAAGTGTTTTCTTGGGATTAGAACTAATTTTGGCTACATAATTGTTTTCTTTTTTTTTTGTTTGAAAGGACGTCTCTAAACCCCCCTCATAATATGCAAAGCGTGTAGGAAGACCTCATTAATATTCTGTGAACACTAATTACTTTACACTTTGTTAAAGCCTGCATCTATTCCCACACATGCAACAGTGAAATCATTAAGCAAATATGTGCATATTTATGCAGCATACATCAGGGTAATATATGCTTGTTCTGCAGTGGGTTTATAGGCTCATTCTCTGATGCTTCTACTCGTTCTGCATGAAAGAGATGGTTCTATATATTTCTATCATTCTGTTTATTCATCCATGTAAGTGAAGTTCTATGTTAATCTTCATCATCTCCAATATTCTCAGCCAGCGTTTTATGAGCACATTCAGATAATTGTCTTTGAAGGTCTCCTCCTGGTACCCGCCTGTGTTTTATAGGGTATCTTAGAAAAGATCCAATCAAAGCTTTGTGTTTCCCTGACCTCAGGGCGAAGACACTGACATTTCCTGTGAGTCAGGAGCTCTGTCTTATGACTGGGACCGCTTGAGTGGAAACGGATGATATCAGTTCTGCTTTTCTCTCTGTCTGTTTCTATTTAGACAGCTTAACATCACCGGATGAGACCTGTGAAAATTTGAGAGGTTCACAGCGAAGGATTAAACATCATACACGGGAAAAAAATCGATATCTGGATAAGTCATTTTTTCTTAAAATAAGGGCATTTGTTCTTGGATTCAGGAAGTAAAAGAGACATTTTGCCAATGGAACAAGACAATTCACATTTAAAAAAAGAAAACAAAATTGCATTGTCTTATTTCAAAAGCATATTATCTAATTATCTTATTTTAAGACTAAAAATCTTATTTACCGACTCAAAATAAGGCTAAATACATTTAATTTAAGACATTTTTACTTATATCTAGATCATTTTTTTATGTGTAATCACCATAATGAAGCAATTTACACTTAAAACCAGAATTTTGCAGTAGTTGTAATAAATCTGGTTTGTTTTCAGCTTTAGATCAGTCAGAATAACTATTCTGATTTGCTAAATACCAGAAAAAAAAATCTTTTAGAGAAAAAATATTGGTTTATATTCTGTAAATCTAGATGCATAGATACATAAAATGGTTAAATATACACTGCAAAAATGATCTAGAAATAAGTAAACATTTCTTAAATTAAGTGTATTTACCCTTGATTTGAATAGGTACATTTGATAATATTCCAATGGAATGAGTATTTTTACCCTTAAAATAAGATAATTAGATGAAATGCACTTGAAATAAGAAGATGCAGTTGTGTTTTCTTATTTTAAATCTAAATTGTCTTGTTCCATTGGCAAAATGCCTCTTTAATCTCCTCAATTTAAGAAAAAATGACTTATCTAGATTTTGATTTTTTCCAGTGTAATAATTTGGGCTTAATCTGGTTTGCAACAGTTTGCTGGGATTTTGACTCATTCCTCCTGACAGAAACAATAGACCTGGATCAGGTTTATAAGTCGCTTTGCTCTCCCTCCCTCTCTCACACATACACACACACTCTTTTTCAAGTTTGCTTATACATTTTTATGAGACTCACACCACGGCATTGTGATGGCCACTAAAAAAACGTTGACTTTGTTGTTGCTAAGCAACTTATAGCTCAACAACCTTGTGCACAGGCTTCAGCTTTCAGACTGATATCCGTACAGTTTGCTTCAATGCTTCCACATAATTTTCTTTCCTAATGATGACATCTATTTTGCTGCAGTGCATGGGTTCCTGCAATTAGCCCCCATACAGGAGAGGCCTAGAGGTGCAAATGCACTGCAAATAAATAAATATGCAGCTAAAACGTGTCTAGCAAACACTAAAATAACATTAGTAAACTCTATAATGAGTCTACAAAATGTAAAAATGAGACTAGCAAACACAGAATTTAGTCTGATACACAAACACACAAAACACATCCAGAAGCAAAATATTGTCAAATAAAAATGCTGCAGTCGGGGAAAACAGAGAGCAGAAAAGTGCAAATACTCTGCAAACACATAAATGATGTTACCATCCAAACACAAAATGAATACAAAGGGGAAATGCTGCACTTAGCAAGAAAAAAAATCCAAAACAATTCAGCTCTAGCACCCGGGCTAATAAAGAACTAAAATGCTACGTTTTGCCTTTGTTTATTTTGTGTAAGTGTAATCATTATAATATCTGTGATTTCTAGCCTTATGTTTTGCATACAACGCTCATTTTTTGTCTTTGCAGCACGATTTATTTTTGCTGCACATTTCATGTATTTCCAGCACATTTTACCCCTTTGCCAATCATATTTGCTAAGTTGGCTAATTGTGCTCTTTCCTGGTTGGCGCACCTAGAGAAGTTTTTATCAATAACTCTTATTTCTTGCAAAATATGAGGATTTCTTCCATCAGGGAGCCTGGAAATGAATATTTTCTGTTTTAATCAAACTGATCTTATTTCTAATGTCATAAGTTTATAAATATCATACTTTCAGACGATCTTATGTTTGACACTCATGGTTCCAATGATGTTATTCGATTGAAATCCACAGATTAGGCATTAAACCAATGTTACATGAAAAATAAAATCAAATAGAATACTATGCAATATGATACAAGAGGGTGCAGAACAATGGGATGTTTTTCTTAACATTTGGCTGCAGCTTCAATCCATTTCTAAACATTTGTCCAAAAAAAAAACCTGTGAAAAACAAATAAAATACATGATTTCAGGTGCTAGAATAGAATAAAATATGTTCTGATTGTCGATGCCCTAAATCAACCTAGACTGGAGTTTCATCACTGATACTTTGAAATCATCTTAGATGTTTGTTGGAGCAGCAGCTTATCTGCAGCTGATGAATGGGTTTGATAAGCTCATCAGGAAGGCTAGCTTTGTACGACAATGGGCCCCTGGAACCGATCCAGGAGGTGGAAGACAGAAGGACTGTAAGAAAAATAACATCACTATTGCATAAAATCACCCACCCTATGCATAAAAAGATGACAGCTGAAAAGTGGATGCATTGAAAGACTGCTGCACCCTAGATTCACAAAGTAGCACTTCTGCACATCCTTCCTTCCAGCTGCTGTTAGAATGATCTTTGCTGCTCCATACAGGCCCATTCAATGTTTGCAAACACAGAACATTGATCTGATCAAGAAATGTTTGCACTGATCCTAATCCACTCAGTTTGTGTCTTTCAGATGTTAATGATTACAGATTCTAATGACTATTTAGTCCATTTTTTACCTGATCTTGTAGTGTTTTATTGTTTGTTTTTGTTTTTTATAATCACATTTTTTTGCTGTTTTTTTTTTTTTCCATCGTTCTATAAACAGGCTGCAGTTTTTCTATTTCCTTTCAATTTAACTTGAATATTTCTCATTTGAGATTAATATCCCTTTATTTACAGCAAAATATTTTTCCTTTTTGAAATGTATTCTTTCACTTTTGCTGTACAGCTTAAATGTATTTAGTCTTTCTTTTTTATATTACGGTATCCTATTTAATCTTGTGTGTCCCTAAAAGCTTTTTTCTGTCTACTTGTTTTTGCCACTTTCACAACCAAATTTTCCTCACATTGGGACAATAAAAGCATTCTTACTTGGAGATACACAAAACAATTAAAAGAGACATCAAAACTTGACCGCTAGGATAAAAACGGAAGAATTTCCAGATATAAATTAAGTCTTTGAAGACATTATTTAACAATGAGACTGTAAGTTAAACAGTCATTTTTGAAGCAGTTCAATTGGGATTCTGCCAAAGTGTTCAGTTCCTGTTTGACTAACAATAGCCTTTAAAGATTTCCGTCCTGTTCTCCATCATTCATGTTTTATCTCACTGCAGGCAAAGGTCCGAACTGTCACTCGCCTTCCCTGCCCTCTTTAAGGTTTAAACAATGTCCTGCCCAGCTGTGCATACTGGTCCCCTGCAGAGCTTTTATTTACCCAGCTCCAGTTCCTGTCATTTCCTCTCGACTAAATGCACTTCTCCAGATTTCATGCCTGTATTTTGGCCAGAGAACCCGCCGGTAAATCGGGCCTGCCTCCCTGCCTCTGCTCCGTCGTCCTGCCATTTATCTTGATGAGGAAAGCAGTCTGCCCTGCTGTGAGGTGAAGTAGCCCGATAATTGCTCATAATATAATAAACCATGTCACTTTCACTGTCATTATTACAGTCTTGTAGGTTAATTAGAGGAATTCATCAGGGACAGGAAATATCCCAGCCGGACCTTGTAAATAAAGGATTAGTTTGGGAAGACTGTGTAAATTAATTACCTCCATTAGATAACAAAAACGAACTCACTTAAGACCCTGAATTCTTAGAAGCTAATCATATCCTTACAAGCCTGAGGAATTGAGTTAAATAAAAGCTTGATTTTGGGGTATATTTGATTTCTGGGATGAACAGACTAACCTTTAACCTAAAAAACTCCCCAAAAATGTAAAAGATAATAAGTAACCTACCTCTTACAGTTCCCTTTTCATAACTGTTTTATACGACCGTTTACACTCTCATACGCCAACTGTTCATGAATGTCAATCCCCTCTAGTGAGGCTTTACAGGTTTTATGACACTATAGCTGGTTTACCCGTTTAATAGACCTGTGTTTCTGTTTTTTACAAACCCTTCCGCAGTGAGGCAACACCTTCGCACTGTTTGTCACTCACTATCAGAAAACCCTTTAGAAAAAAGCTTTGTTTGCTCTTTATCGAGTAAGTCATGCACACTAAACAAAATAATTTGTATCACAGGCTTCCCAAAGCACAGAGCGTGCATTCCAAAAGCTTCTCAGTCTTTCCAAATAGCTCCTATCTTAGCCTAGAAATCCTGCCAAGGAGTTTTATCTTCAGATAAAGAATCAGATAGCAGCAGAAAAAGATGACAAACCTTTATCTTAGTGAGGAGGTTTGGTTGACAAGGTTGCTAGGTACGACATTGTAATGAAGGTTATTGCTTTCTCTCTTTAGCTTAATAAATACTTTCAGGATCCAAACATGCCCGGACCAGCCTGTCTCGAGGAGACCTTATCAATTACCTCTCAGTCATTCGAGTTCATGATGTCATCATCTAATTTATTGTTACTGTGGTTTGTTTGCACTGAATCTCTGAAAACTTGACTTGTGCAAAAACTTCTGTCACTATAATAAGTTCCCCCTCACAAGAAAAGGCTGATTTATACACAGAAACCAGATCAGGTGTGTCTCAGTGAACGCAAATGTGCCTCCGCCCCTTCCGCAGACACTCTGCTGCACCTCTCCAAAATTGTAGGTGACCGCTGACAGTCCCACAGACAGGAGGCTTCTGATTGGTTCAATCTACATCCGCTCTACATTATGCATATTTCCTGTTTGGTACCTTACCGGCTTGTTTTGTTTGTATGACCGCCATTGTGGAAAACGTCTAATGAAGATGGACCAGCTAGAAGAGCGAGGTGCGGGAGAACGCTGGGACCCTTTTTCCACCTGGATCCCTGCTCTTTTTCACTCTCATGTCCATCCGTTGTTGCACAAACTTGCCCCCACTTCCTCACCACCTCGGCCGTATCTAAACCCACAGCTAGTTCGTGATTGTCCTCCTTGCGTTGTGGTGTGGAATCAGCGACACGCTCACTGTGACACATTGCTGCAGGAGGATAACTCGCCCTTTACTCCTGCATAAATACACATTGACATACTGACCAGATTCTCTAATATATTTTAGAGTTGGCTGGGGGATGGTTGTGTATAATTTTAGGATATTTGGGGCTTTTTTAATAGACCTAAGGGAGCAATTAGAACTCAATATCTCCACTAAATTGTGGCTTTTGGTTCTGCTTATGGTGGTACCTCCATCTAAACCTAAGTTGTGCATGAGTGTAATTAACTCATCCCCTCACCCCATATAGAGACTTGGACTCTAAACCAGTAGAGAAGATTCCTCCAGAATCTCAACCACTGCAATCAAACGCATCACATCCTTCATTTCAAAATGTTAAAAATACATTCAACTCTGCTTCTAAAAGTACATAACAGTTTACTTAGCAACGGAGAACCCAGTGAAAGGGATCTTTTTTTCCGGTTGGATCAACAAAATAAGTGGTCCTCCTAATTGTCAATCGGTCTGGTGATATGTTAACTTAAGGCCGTCATACATGCTCGTTCCCATTTTCACTTACCGGTGGTGAGTCTGACATAGTGGAAAAATTGCAAATCTTCTTTTGGCAAGTAGTATGAGCAATGCAAACAGCAACTTTTAAACAGAGCGTGCACGAGGAGAAACGGACTCATGCACGCTCTAGCACATTTTTAATAGACGTCCCCTCTCGGGAGTGGGTACAGGGATGTGCATGAGTATTTTTTTTTTTAAGTGGAGAGGGTGGGTCTTTTTCAAAAATTTGCGAAAATCCTCCACTATACCTTTAAGAAAAAAAAAACTAAAAAGAAACTATTGCCCCCAAAGGCTGTGTAGTCCATCCTTTCTGGCTCCTAAAAGTTATGTTTTTTCTTTGGGTCAGCCGAAAGACCATTTTGTAATGATGGTGACTGCCCCCTGTAGGCGCTTGTTGATAATTATTCCTAACAGCACAAATGATCATATAAAAAATGCAAATAGCACAGATTTGCTTACTGTTCTAAAAGAAACCTTGCCTAAACTTTTTGTAAAAAAAAAAAAAAAAAAAATGAAAAGCACTCTGTAATTTCACTAGAATGGGAGGTTTTTGGTAAATCAGTTCCAACATATTGCACCTTACTTTGAAAGACAGAAGTGGCTTCTAAAGCATGATTTTAGAAAGCAGATGTCACGCTCTTGGTGCTGATGCCTGGCCTGATTACTAATTTCCTTCACCTTTCTAGCTCCGCACAGTTCTCATTACCGTTCATCTGATCCACCTGCTCCAGTCTCTGTTTAACCAGTCGTCAACCAGTCATCAGTGCTTGATTATTCTTGAACCTGTGCTGGGAGTTTTTCTAGCGTAGCTTAAAGTTACTGATTGTCTGATCCTGACCTGTTCTGCCTCTGGACCTCTGAGACTTCTGGACTTCTGCTGGATTCTGCCTGTGTTTCGAACCCTCTAACTCAGTTCTGATCTCTTGCCTGTCCTTCGACCTCCAGGAGATCAGCATCTGGGACTCTCTGTGCCGCGCCCACCGCGTCTTGTTAGCAGCCAACCAGCCGGAACCAACCTCTTCCTCTGGGCACGGACTGAACTTTAAGACCAGGTTAGTGACTCACATGCTCATTATCAGATAGACATGGAAACTAACCTGTGTTCTCCTCCTGCAGAGGTTCCTTCCTTAGACGCCGTCACTATCCTCTACAGTTCTGCCTTTGATAAACATTTTGTGAAACCTAACTGTCTATCTGTGCTGGTGGAAAAGTCCAGTGGATTGTTTTATAACTTTTTTCTAACTGTCTCTCCACCTTAAAAAAACTAGGTCCTTTTGTTCTGAGCCCAACATATCCTGATGTTCAAAGTATGTCTTTTCAGGAGAAGTTTCACATTTTACTGTGCAATCTTTCTCCCTAACACGTACTGTATACTAAAATGTATACATCTTCATAAATCTCACAACTTTTTTCTTTAATTTGAAACAAAATATATTTAAATATACCTTGTGGTTAAAGAGATACACTTCTTTTAATTCCAGCATGTAACTTCCAGATTAATTGGCTTATTAATACAGAAATGTGAATTGTGTTGCTGCTGCAATGTGCTATATAAATAAACTTGCCTTAGTAGAAAAATAGAGAAAAACTTTTTTTCCTTCCTTTCATGTATGTTAGAGTGAATATTTAATATAATGTGTATATTTTCTGCAATTTTCCCAAATTTTGAAAACATATTTATCATTTGCATTACTCCTATTAGCTCTTTGCAATATTGTTTTTAGATTTTCTACTTTTTATTAATGATTATTCAATATTTGTCGTATTATTCATTCATCTGCAATAAAGTTACATAACTAGAAGTTCACCTTTAACCTGTGTGACCGCTGAAAAAAGTCTCCCTCTATGTGCAGATAAAGTTTATCTTATCGCCATATTGATAATTGTGTGACAGTTAAAGAGATTTGTCTTGATTTATTTCACCATTAAGGAGCCTGATCAGCCAATCAGCTCCCTTTGTTTATACCATCTTCTTTGTTTAAGACATTCTTATTCTCTGTAAATCCTCCTGACTACTCTTTACACGTTTCTGCTTTAGTAGCTCTCTAGAGGCCTAGGGTGCTTTATGAATAGCTTTTATAACGCCAAGGTGAAATTCTTAGAAAATATAACGACTTCTCCTAATATGACATCACAGAGAACAGCTTTAAGTGAAGGATTCTTTGTATCTGAGCCATTCTTTAGAATCTGTGCAAAGTCAGAGATGGAAACATATTGAAAAATATGTCTTTTCCCTGAAAATGTTATATACGTTAGTCGTATAATATCTAAGGCACACATTTCTAGTAATTGCACAGTTAAATCTTTATTGTATTTTCATAAAGTTAGGGGATATTTCACTACTAAATCAATGTACCATTGCATGAAATAAAGGGTTACATTGATCTGTTAAAATGTTGGTTACATCTTCCTCGTAAATATATATACATAATTTAATTTCTCTTCTCAAAATTCACAGATAATTAAAAAGTATATCATTTTAACATTTTTTAAGCATTATTTATCAGAATCATTAGATTTCCAACCCATTTTTTCTTTATTAAGGGCATAAAGATGATCAGAGTGATCACAAACATAAGGATTTATTACTTTTAGTATGTACCGAACTGAAAACCATCACAATTACCTGATGATTTAATATGCTTTATTTAGACTAAACATCCCATGTTTTGATAGTGACCACAATACCATGTTACTTTTTATTTTTCTAAAATTTGAAATGAACAGTGGAATCTGATATTGTAACACTTACAGATCTTAAAGTGAAGAATTCTCACATGATTTAAGTCAATGACGTAAAAGTGGTGAGTCAATATGGATTCCTTGTAATAATTTATCCTTGTTTTTTAACTCAACATTTCAATCTTGATGCAGAACTAAAATGACTGGACCATCATTGCCAAACACAATTTATCATTCCACCTTTACGCTGATGATGTCCAGGTATATTTACCGATGCTAGCTAATACTGCCACTGCTCTCGACTCTCTCCATAGCTGCCTTTTGGACATTAAACAAAGGCTTGCACTGATTTTTTTTCTACCTGAATGAAAGTAAGTCTGACTTCATCATTTTTGGTTCCAAGGATGTCCCTCAGATTCAGTCCAAGGTCGGGGGTTCAGTCAGCAATGCCGTCAGGAACCTGAGAATTGTCTTCAACCATGAACTGAACTTCAAACAACAAATAAATGCTGTTGTCAAAGCTAGCTTTTTGCAGCTGCGTCTTTTGACCTGGAGAAGGCGATTCATGCATTAATTAGTTCTCGGTTGGACTGCTGCAACGCTCTCTACTCTGGCCTCCCACAGTCGTCACTCCAACGGTTATAGTTAGTACAGAATGCAGCAACTCATCTCCTCTCTGGTTCATCCAGGCAAAGCCACATCCCTCCCATCCTCTCCCGGTCCATTTTCAGATTGATTTTAAAGTTTTAACACTTGTTTTTAAAGCCCTTCATGGTCTCACTCCGCTACATTTAACTGAGGTTTATCTTACATCGCCCCAGCAGAGCTCTCCGGTCTGCTGATCAAATGGTTCTGGACGTTCCTAGGTCCCGGTATAAATAGTGGGGCGATCGTTCCTTTCTGGTTACCGCACCTAAACTGTGAAACAACCTCCCCTTGGTTTGCGGGTTCTCACTGATCTGCACCTTTTTAAGTCCAGATTAAAGACTCATTATTTCTTTTTTTTTTTTTTATTGCAATGTTTTTATCTTTCTGTGAAGCACTTTGGTCTTCCTGATGTTGTAAAGTGCCATATAAATAAACTTTGATTTGATTTGAAGAGGACCTGCAGCAGCTCAAGGTCAGCAATACAAATATTGAGCAGAGTGGTAGAATCTGGATAACATGTTGAATGTAACCTACAAATCTTGTAGTACCGACTTAGGAGGTGCATTCGCAAATATTTGATCCTCTGATGAATAGTAGGTTGGCTCATATTTCTGGGGCAGGACTCCCCCCATCAGAAAAACTTGTCCTGAAGTTAAACAAAGGGAGGCCTGTTTTAGAAAGGAACCACTGAGGGACAGGTTCTGGACTCATGGACTCAGCCAGACAACTTTGCCTCCATGTTGTATTTATTCATTCATGCATATAATAAATGTACGTTGTTGACCTAATCAGGAATCAGTCTGTCCTGATTCTGAATGTTGAGATTTTCTGTCAAGAATAAAAAAAACCTTCATGTGCTGCAGAGGGGCTTTATGTCCTAATGTGAGTGTGGTTCAGAGTACCAAAAAGTAGTTCAGCTGTTCCAAAGTTTCTTCTGTGAAGTGTAGTATAATTCAAGTTTCATGAGCAATATTGTAGAATCCAATCCCTGGTGAAGTTCATTGTTCTGAGGTCAGTGAAGGTCATGAGGATGTGTTTATAACCTTTAATTCTGAAATAGCGGCTTTGTTAAGGTTTTCAAGATCTCCTGCATATAGTGACGTACCAGTAGACGAAAATCTGAGCCAAACACAGATCATTTAACTGTTAAGGGGTTTAATTAAGCCTGATCTGGAGCAGGTAAATGTGTTACCATTTTAGTAAAATTAATTTGAGGCTAAATTAAGCCAAGATATCTAGAAAATCCCAGCCTAGATCAATAATCTCTGTTTTGTGAAATAAGCCTGCTGATACCTGACTATTGTTTTCTCAGCTCAGATATATTTCAACTATGTTCATGTTTTTTTATGGTGATTTTTCTGATAAACGAAGGTCAGACATGGACAGTTTTAATGTGACACATTTTAAGATGTCGGTAATTAGAAACCAGAGGCAGAAAACTGACTGATTGGAATAATGGAACATGCTGGCTCAAAGGTGTGGTCCTCTTTTATAATATATTCTTGCTCTTAATATTTAAAGTAGGTAGGTAGGTATCCACCATTTGGTCACTATATAAACTATTGTTTGACTACTAAAACGCCACCATACAATTCAGTGAAGGTTTTAGATCTGAGCCAGGCTTAGAGAGGCTGATCAGCACATGGTCTGCAAGCACTTTCTTGCATACATATAAAAGCAATCTTTATTCTAAATCTATTAATTTTACATACTGATTTAAGATTTGGAAACACGTTTTCTTTACAAATAAATTAAGGAATATTCAAAAAAAAGATTTGAGGTGTGTCCTCAATGGACTAAAGCATGCAATTGTCAAGGTTTGGTTGAGGTTTGAGGACCAAATGCAGGAGGCTGAGAGGCAGGGGTGAGTTTCTTGAAGATTTAATTGAGTAAACACAGGTAACTGAGATGGGAAACAAAAAATCCAAAAGGAAAAATGTAAAACAAACCAGAACCGTGGAGACATCTGAGGGAAACAATCAGGAGGAGCCAGGGTAAGAGGAGGTAGGACAAAGTAAGATGAGTAAGACGAGGAACCAGCACCGAGAAACTGCAAAAGGAGAGTATATATGGTAGACTGAACAAAGAGAGGACTAACGAGCAGATTGGGAGCAGGTGTGAAGAGAGCAGTCAAGGAAGAAGCTAGGGAAAAGAAGACCAGGGCAACAACAAAAAAACTCAAATATATCCAGAAAATACAACAAGATAGGAAGTAAACCAATAAAACATGGAGCAAAGTAAAACAGAACAGAACCAAGACCGTGACAGCAATGTTTCAGTAGAGACAAAAAATAAGGGATATTTTTTTTCAACCATTTTACAAAAATATATAAAATCAATATATTTTTTTACACTTCCCTTCCAAAGACATCAAAAATAGTTTTCTTAAAAAAAAAAAAAGATATAGATCTGTTTGGTTGACCAGTCTTCAGGCTCCAGTCGGATCTCTGCCTGTTCCTGGTAATCAGGAAGGCTGAGTCCATTTTGGATAATTATATCCATCCCCTACATAACAACTTTCAGTTTCTACCCGGGTTCCCGTTTTAAATACCCACCAGTTCGGACCAGATACAAACACTCCTTTATTCCCTCTTCTCTTCAGCTGCTAAACTCTACCAGGAAAAGCAGATAGGCATATGTTGCATGCATTCAGGTCTATGCTCTCATTTGCGCATATTTATTTACTTTTTACATTTCTGTGTCTTTTATCCACCTTACTTTTATCGTTTTAAATATTTATGTTCTTGTGCTTCTTCTTTTATTTTTTATCTGTGATTTGTGAAATGTGAACATGTGTGTGAAAGGTGTACTACTACTGCACAAAATTGCCCATACTGGGATAAATAAAAGCTACTGAACTGTTTGTGTACCGAACCTAAAACTGTTACCTGACTCCGTTCTGGATTCTCCCTCAGCACCTCACCGGGTCTCTGATTGAGCATATCACCGACATTGGCTTTGGCTTCGCCCTCTGGTTTATTGTGCCTACCTTCATCTGCTTGGTTTGGATCACCTGCCTGTCCTCTGACCATTGATACATCAACGTCAGGACTCTCTGTGCAGCAACGGCTGCACCACTTTGGCAGCCGGCCCACTGGAAACCATCCTCACCCTCTGGGCTCGGGCTGAACTATAAGACCAGCTAAGTGACTCACATGTTCGTTATCATCCACCTCCAAGAAGGACATGGTCACAAACCTGCTGTCTCCTCCTGCAGAGGTTCCTGCCTAAGCTGTTCACTTTGGTTTAGTTAGTTTAGTTGGTTCCTCTCCTGTGGAACCAACTACCAGTTTTGGTCTATGTGGCAGACACCTACTTTAAAGGCTAGGCTTAAAACTTTTCCTTTTAGATAAAGCTTATATTTAGAGTGGCTAAGGTTATCCTGAGCTATCTCTATAGTTATGCTGCTATAGGCTTAGACTTCTGGAGGACATATGAACCCCTATTTCATAATTTTGCTTCATTCTATCTCTATTCTCCTATTCTGCAGAATCTTTTAGTTCAGTCTCTAATGTTATGCTCTCTCTGCTTTTTCTCATAGTAGCTTTGCCTCGTCTGAGAGAAATACAGTATCAGCTGTGCTGCTACCATCAACACCTCTGTTGCTCTCTTCATCCTCTGACATGGGAGCTGGCTCAGAGCTTGTCTGCCTGGCTGTGTGTTTCCTGGACGGGGCTGCCTTTTATAGTTGCTTTTTGTATCTCTGCTTCTGTCTCCTTGAACCCCAGTCGCCTCAGCAGATTGCTGCTCACACTGAGCCTTGTTCTGCTGGAGGTTTCTTCTG
This sequence comes from Cyprinodon variegatus, assembly GCF_000732505.1. Taxonomy (NCBI): domain Eukaryota; kingdom Metazoa; phylum Chordata; class Actinopteri; order Cyprinodontiformes; family Cyprinodontidae; genus Cyprinodon; species Cyprinodon variegatus. The sequence continues at coordinate 378,972 of NW_015150915.1, read as the reverse complement.
GTTAAAAGGGAGTTTTTCCTTTCCACTGTCGCTACAAGCATGCTTGGTGTGAGGGATTGCATCCGAGTCAATGAGTCTATGCAATACACTGGTTTTCTTTAGATAGAAAACTGAATCAGTTTGACTGTATGATCTGGTTGAACTGTAAAGTGTTTTGAGATGACATGTGTGGCGCTATAGAAATAAACTGAATTTAATTTAATGGAATAGTTTTCAATAAACATTTTGGAAAAATTTATTGTTTGTCCGCCTCGAATACTGGATCCTTCTGTTCTGAGCCTGACAGTAGCATCTACATTTAAGCTCCCTTTGGCATTAATTTATATATTTTTACATTATATTTGGTTGTGTTTACATTATTAAAATACACTAAACTAAAGAACAGAAATAAAATCTTACTTCTTGAATAAAATTGTAAAGAATTGGTTTAGGTATCATTCTACTAATAAAGATTCTATCTAATTAAAGGGTCTTTTTCTCTGTCTCTGTCTGAAAAGATAAATTGTTTTTTCCTGAACTTCATCAAATTTTAGAAAAAAATTAGTTAAGCATAGAACAATACATAAAGAATTCCCCAAACGAAAGCCTGAAGATCAGGGGTTTAGAAAATAGCTTTATGTTACGGTAGGACAGGACCTTCATTTAGGTTCAGAAGATGTTTTTAGTTTTGGAACCAGTTTGGTTTTTATCCTCCATATTTATCATATTTCCTACTGTTGTCTCTCTTTCTCAGATTACCAGTGCCCAGTTTAATCTGAGGCTTGAAGGCCAGTGGGTATTTTGTTGGGTCCTTTGTTAGAAATCAGAACTATAAGCAATCCCTCAATTCTCTGTCTAACTCCTTCGCTTTCTATCTCTGACTCAGCTTTTTTTAAAACTATAGATTTTCCTTTCAGAAGACGAGGAAGTCATAACAAGCTAGATAGGAGCATTGCTTTCAGGAGACATAGTCGTCTTAAATCAAGGTCAGAGACTCACACTCTTATTCACAGAAAACGGGAAATAATTCTAACAACTTCTAATTGAGTTTTAGATGCTATTTAGTTCAGTCTAACATAAGATGGAGGTATTGTCACCCTGGTAAGGATTTTGATCCTATATTTCCTTCCCAGAGCCATCAGCTTATAGTATTATGTGAGTAAGAAATCAATTGTTTTTAAATTGAATTAAATTGTCTGTACATTGTGTGAAAATAAACCCCTGTTTAAGGGCAGATTTAAATATAAAATCCTGTTGAAAAGCCTTATTGACCAGCTTGGTTTATCTACATTTCACCCTGATCTAAAAACTGATAACATGTAGCTTCTATCACAGGCATCTTAATGTGAACAGAGAATTAAGAGAGAATTACAGCAGAGTGAAATCATTTCATTTTAGCCATCTGATTTCATGCACCTCTTCCTCTCAGCTTCTTTCTTTCACCGTGCCGCTCCCTTGATTGGCATCTGATCTGCACTTGTTGGCAGTTGACGTCTAGAAAACGAATCTGGCTGTTGTTCAAGGCAGGATTAGATTGATCTCGTCTCAACTCACCCATCCTGTTGACACAGAAATCTTTTGTGCTGCTGCCTTTCCTGCGAGTCGTCTCAACGCCTCTTTCTGTGCTCTCTGCTCGGAGAAAAGGGAAATGAAAAATACTAATGCTATAACAGACCATCAGTTTAGATTACAGCACATGTAACTGTTTTTTTTTTTCTAAAGATTTACTGAGTTTCTCACTTCTGAGAGCTTTTGCATTCTGCTGGTGAAGATTGTTGTTGAACCTTCCAGTCTAACTCTTTCTTTGTCTTAAACTGTCACTCTAAAATCAACACAAAAAGGGAGATAATAGATCCAAATGCAATCGGGGACAAAAAATGTTAACGGCTGGCAATAATAGCTACACTGGAAAAACTGAAATATAAGTAAGTCAGTTTTTGTAACTAAGTAAGAATTGTTGGTAACATAATAAACTAATTTACATATCAAATAAAACAATACTTTATAATATCAATGTGTATCTTATCATCTCAGTCTACTGGCGGATCTTCTTATTCATTTGTTCAAATTAAGGACAGGCTACTTATTGAAGAAATATTTTCCTATTTGTAGATAATTTTTTGCAGTCATGTGATTACATTTAAAGGAAAAAACAGTTTTCAAAGTTTTAAAACATTTTTCAAACACAAATTATGCCGGTTGCAGCTTAATGTTTGCTTAACTGCAGGAAGGACTGGTGCACCTTACAAAATAAATGGTATTAAAAGTTGAAAGGATCTGAGCAGAGATACTAAACCAGCGCCACAGTCAGAAAGTTCTTGTTGGAAAACGAAACAAGTCTTTCAGATAGACCACGACCCTGAGCGTACTGCTAAACTACTTACAAGGTTTTAGCATTAGGCTTATGATGCACGGTCAGTCTTTTATGATGACGGTTTGAGTCCGATTCAAAATCTGTGAGCAAAGCTGAAGAGAACTGGGAACAACACTGCAGAAATTATTCATCTAACCAAGTTTTACAATTTTAAATCTAGTCAAAAAGGTCTTTTAGCTCTTGTTTTTTAGCTGCACTACAAAAACAGATTCTGATTTAGTGATTGTTAATCTTCTTCTAAAAAGATTCTAATTAAAAATAAGTGCAAGTATCTGCCAGTGTAGTCAGTCAATTGCACTTTGTAAGATTTCTTAATACCATAATATATCCTCAAAGCAAGAAGCCTTGGCATCGTCTTACTGCACTAGCAGATTAATGCACTTATTTAGAGTAGAATTTATTCAAAAGAATATGAATAACCTGCAGCATCTGCTGTGTTTTAGTACAACAATTCCGGAAGAAGATCAAAAATACTTTGTTTAAGGACAGATCTATGATTGTATGACTTGCTTAGATGGTGATTTTTTTTGCAATGAAGGCAACCTAAATCCTAGACTTAGTTGTACTCTGCAAAACCCAGTGAATTTTTCTTAATATACTTGTATTTATAATTAATTTAAGCAGGTAAGTAAAATGATCTGCCAGTGGAATAACAGTCTTGTGCTTAACATATGACAAACAAATCTCCATATTCTTATTTATAAGTGCAGTATATATAATTATCATATTTTAGGGGCAAACAAACTAATTTCATTAGCAGATCATTTTACTTACCTGCTAAACTATATTCTTATTGCCACATTGCCAAGACAGGACACTGTTAAAAAAAAAAAAAAAAAATAAATGAATAAAATATAATGCAAATATACTTTATTCAAGAAGTTTTTACTTATTTTGATTATTTTCACACTGTAGCATTTGCCCAAGGCAGCTTTTGGAAGGATAACCCCAATGTTAGACCCCAATGATACAGTGAATTAAACTAATAATAATAATTAAATGACATTTAGCAAATATGAATAATTGTTGTAACTCTGGCTGACCTAAAACTGTAAAAAACAAACAAAAAAACTTCTGAATTAAGGTCAGACAGTGAGAAGATAATTCTTTGTGTCCTTTTATAATTCTTGATACTATATAGTTTCAACTCTCTATACAAAGAAGATAATTTAGTCACTTCAATAAATGTATTATTTTAGATTTTAATCATCCAGGGAAGTATCACTGTAAAAAAAAAAAAAAAAAAAAAAAAAAATTGTTGTATGTGTGTTTGTGTGTACTTGTCTAGCCCTCAGAGTGAGGACCATTTTTCATATTTCATCATCAAATTGAGGACCAGTTGTTGCAAAGTTTAGGACATTTTGCCGTTCATAACTTGCTATTTTACTAATGGTTAGGTTTAGGGCTAAGTCGTCAATTGGGTTAGGGTTAGGGTGAGGTATGCATTAGTAATGGTTAGGTTTAGGGTTAGGGCATAGAAAGGGTTTAAAATGACTGGGAACAGTGGATGTCAATGGGAGTCAACACATGGTCCTTACTACGATGGCAGAACCAGTATGTGTGTGTGTGTGTGTATCACCGTGGAGCGTTCAACTCTCCTAATGAGGACGTTTCAGTTATCAGCAGAAGGCCGTTGACAGTTCCGACCAGGAATTTGGTCCTGATTAGAACTGAAACAGATAATAGTTGGTGTCAAGATGGTTCAGTTAGAATAAGGAGGAAGAGAATTCCCTTTAGAGATATTCACATGATAAATTGAGCCTGATGTGCAGTAGAACCAGAATGACAACTTCAAAAGCAAGACTGTAAAACCCTAAAATGACTCAACCCTGCTTGAAAAACAGGTCAAGCATTTGAAAAGCAACAGACTGCAAAATGATAAAGCAGTATCCTTATACAACCCGAAACATTTGCTTTGTTACGTTTGAATACACTGCCTGACAAGGACATGAACTGACGCTCCTCCTATCATCATCGTCGCTGCATATGACTCAGAAAGGCATACTTTGTTGTAGGTAGTACATACCTGAGAAAGTTTTCTTTGAATATTCCTCGAACATCTCTTTAGAGAGGTTAACCTTGACTAATGATGATTAAATATAGCAATTTAGTACAGATAATATGTAGTAATTTGCTGTTCAAACAGAAGAATCTATTAAAACACTTTAATAGACTTAATAGAGTGCCCTACTTTTTGGCCAGCAAAGTAGGGCAGTAGTGTAAAATTTTTTTATGAAAATAAAATCTGAAATGTGTGGCAGGAATGTATGTTACCCCCAGAAAACCCAGTGCAAACAATTACCTGCAAAAATCGCCCAGTTTGTCACATAATGAATACATTTCTGTGTTATTCAGTTTAAATCCACCTTTTCTGTGGAGATTTACTGCAGGAAATCCATGAACAAACACAGGAAAGGCTACAGAGATCCACACCTGCACCTGCTGACAGGTTAACTGTTAGTGTTGGATTCCACAACCGTGACCTTCATGAACAAGGTCAGTTTTCCCAACAAGCCATGTATGGGAAAGAGCAAACATGAAGAAGACATTTCCCTTAGTGGACAATATTCCCCCTGCAATTTTGTCCACTAATTGAAATGTCTTTTAATACACATTAACATGAATTCAACACACTGTAGTAAATAGATAAATGGAGGCAGAAGATGTATTTCAGTCATTAATGCACACATTCAGCGACACACAGGAGCTCTTTGAAGTTGGGCACCGTTTCATTCACAACACCTGTCCCCTTAATGAGGAATCAGAATCAGAAATACTTTAATAATCCCAGGGAGAAATTACTTTCATTACATGACTCCATCTGTAATAGAGTGACTATAGGACTAGTCTGATATAACACAATTTCATCTTGCCATCAGTTTGGGGGTCCTTGGCCTGAAAAACGTTGAAGACCTCTGCTATAAGGTTATGTTGTACCAACATTTTTTTTATTTCTTTCACTCTAAGAGTGTTTTTCATGAATTTCTCATAGAAGCACTATTTTTCTTAATATATTCAGGCAAGTTGGTGTTTCTTATCATTACATTGACATTCATCTTTGCCAAGATATCCATATCTTTTGAATGTTACAAATGTAACAAGGTCTTGTCCTGGATTCCAATTACACTATTTATTTTATTTTATTTTTTTTACTGAGTTTCCTATAAAGGGTTTAATTTGGCCCCTCGCTCATATTCAACCAAATCATAATAAAACACTAAAGAAGGTGAGGAAGCTTTGAGTAGGAGGGGGCCCTCAACCAGATTCTGCTAAGGCCCCATTCAACCTGAGGCCAGCCCTGCTTTCAGCTCCATAAATCATATTAAAGCCGGAGCCTTTGTCTCCAGTGGGTGTAGCCCGTATATAGGGGGGCGTGTGCACGCTGGGGAGGGTACGTGCTGACGTCACGGCTCGCTCGCTCTCTTGTCAGAGCCAAAATAAAGCGACTAAAAAAACTTTTCTTTTGGGACTCTTAAGGAGAAAAGACAAAGCGGCGAAGACATGAGGCGGTAGGAGAAGCCATTGTTCTCCTGTTCGGACACGGAGCTGTCTGCGTGGCGAAGCGGGGAGACGCTGCCGTCCTGGGGGGAGTGGGGTGGGGGGTCTCCGGGAGGAACCAGAGGGCTGCTGTAGACTTTAGCCGAACCGCTAGCTTAACGTCAAGTTGAAGGAAAGTGGAGAGAAGACGCCCACAACAACAACACCGGTGCTTCAGCTGGAGGACGGGGGGCGGGTTAAATCCGCCACCCGCTGCCCTATGCCACGGCCAGCAGGTAAGACAGACAGACAGACCTCCACCTCCTCCATAATGCCCCGATTTTACACTCTTAACACTTTTTATTTATTTATCCCGTTTTGTTTTTATTGCTAGCTCCTTTCCCTTTTTTCCCCAGCAGCAACTTTATCCCGTTGTTCGGTTTCAGATACACTCGTACACCTCCTTCAAGTCGTCGCATTAAATTTAATATAATATATAATAATAAAAAAGCTGCGTTTCTTGCTGCCGATGCGGTCCTTCGTAGAAATCTCGCCATTTTCTTGGCTGCCTTCAACGCTTTGTTGTTCATTTGCATCCACGCAGCAGGATCTCCCTGCTTTTCTTAGTGGATTTAATCTGATTTCAGGTGAATATTCCCGGTTCGTTTGAGCTGAATGATGATGATGATGATGAGCAGCACTCCTTTAAATCGTGGAGGAGGGAGGTGGAGGTATTGTTATAGGGTGTTGTGTGTGTGTGTGTGGAGAAGATGTAGGCATCCCTGGCAGCTTTGAAGCGGCACCGATCGGCCGTTATGCATCAGTATTCATGTCAGGATCCAGCATGCTGGAGGGGACCGGTGTGATCAGGAGGAGGGAGGGAGGGGGGGTATTGTGCAAGTCCAAAGCCGGTGGTTTGGTGTAGCAATGCGGTAGACTGGAGTCTGATTTCCAAACGGTGGGGTGGGAGAGAAATTGAAGGACTATTTATGTTTGGTCGATATGGGGGTGGTGGTGGTGGGGGGGTCATGGTTTGCTGACAGCAGCAGGATGGTCCTGCAGAAGAAGAGAGGGTGGGGGGGAAGCCGCAGAGGAGGCTCCCCGGGCCGCCTCTTCTCTTCCTACGGGGCGGGATGAGGGCCATGCCTGCCAGGTGAAGGATGCCCATGAATTATTCAGGCTCATAATGCGTATATGATCAGGAATCTGGAGAGCTGCTTCTGGGTACAATAACTCTGTGGTGTGGATCTAGTTTCTGCTCTGCTCATGAACCTGACAGGGTTTTGGATCAGGTGGGTTTAAATTGGCTGACTGCTTTAGGAAGTTGCACTGTTTACTTTAAATTAAGCAAGGCTTTTGATCCCTCTGTTTTATTTTTCTGCAACTGCACACATCAAACGTCGCTTGGGTCTGGTCGCAAACCAGTTTTGCTGGTATGCTTCTGCACTGTTGGTCTGGGATTTCTAGGGACGCACAGCAGTTTCCCGCCAAAGCGCAAGGTGGAGCCTATTCGAGAACTCACAAGAACTTTGGCGGATGGTCTCCAGAAATTTGGCGGCGCCGGAGGTAGTGTTTATCTTCCAAAAACAACAATGGCACGTCTGTAAGATATTATGGTCACGGAGATGAATACAGAGTTGCTAGACATCAAAGAGGAACAGGTTCTTTTAATGGAGTTGGCAAAAACACAGATTAACCTTTCGTCGTAGTTGTTCATTGTAGTTGTTCCTCAGTTATTAAAAATGGTGCACCCCGGCACTGAATCGAGTACCTTAAAGGCCAATTTATGCACCTAAATAAAAATCCTGACTACGCATCGGACGGTTGCAAACATGCGCAGACCTCAAGTGTAAGTGCGCAGACAAAAAGCAGCTGTGATTGGTCATTGGTATGCCTTTCCGGCTGTCTGTGTGGTCGTCCTTCTCGATTTGGTGCCATTTTGAAAAACCGAGGAACAACTGCAATGGACAACTACGATGAAAGGTTAATTGAGGAGGTTCGGAGGTAAAACCACTTGTACAATGCTTTAGACAAATGATATAAAGATGCCAAGGTCTCTGCCAAAAGGAAGTTCTCGTGACCATTCGCCGAAGTTCTTGCGAGTTCTCCAATAGGCTCCCCCTTGCGCTTTGGCAGGAAACTGCTGCACGTCCCGAGAAATTCCAGACCAACGGTGCAGAAGAAGAAGTTATTTTATTTTTATTTTTTTTAAAGACCCGACCTCTTCAATTTAAAAAAAAAAAATGCACATGCACAACCCTGCACCCACTCCAAAAAGGAAACGCCTATTAAACGCGTGCAAGAGCATCCACAAGCCCATTTCTCCTTGTGCATGGTCTGTTTAAAAGTTGCTGTTCTCATAGCTCATACAAGCTAACCGTGTTAACTTACAATTCGGACAGATGATCATTACTTTTTGCTCCATTGGTCACATAACTCCTCCTCCACTGCTGTTGCCTGTGCCACCTTTGTTAGTAGTCACAGCTGTCGGGTAGAGACAGCGGACTGTTGTGGCTCTGGACACCCCAGGTATAAGAGATTAAAACATAGAGGTGCATAGATTTATTGGCAATGATGTTTGGGAGATCTGTGATTGGCTGATACTTGAAACTAATCTCAAACGTCAATCATATCTGTCTCTGCAAATGTCTAATAATCAGCCACTATAAGAGCTCTAAACATTTAATTTATAATCGAGGCCATTGTTTTGTGCAGTTTAAACAAGTTTTTGTTGTTTCACTGATATTTTCCTTAAAGAAAAAAAAAAACTAAAATAAACATGAAAGGTTTTGATCATGGGAGCTGGGTCGGAGCTCGCCTGCCTGGTTGTGTGTTTCCTGCACAGGGCTGCCTGTGGAGCCGGTTAGCAGTTGCCTTTTGTAACTCTGCTTCTGTCTCCTTGAACCCCAGTCGGCCTCGGCAGATGGCCGCTCACACTGAGCCTGGTTCTGCTGGAGGTTTCTTCCCGTTAAAAGGGAGTTTTTCCTCTCCACTGTCGCTACAAGCATGTTAAGTGTGAGGGATTGTCTTCGAGTCAATGAGTCGATGCAATCAACTGGTTTTCCTTAGATAGAAAACTTTGAATCAATTTGACCGTTTGATCTGGTGAACTGTAACATGCCTTAAGATGACGTGTTGTGAATTTGCGCTATATAAATAAACGGAATTATTCATATAACAACAGTTATGCATAGAAATATTTCTATAATTCTAAATAATGGCAGGTTTATCCTGCAGCAATTCCTCTTGTGATTCTCTGAAGCACAATTAGAAAATATTGCTATTTGATGCTAAAAAAAATGACGCTTTGGTAAATGTTTGCCTTTTTACCAAGCCTGTAGTGTATTTGAGTCATACATTTTCTAAAACACACGATTAAAGAAAACTCTTTACCATTTGAAGCTTAGAGTGTGTTGCAAAAATAGGAATCCAAGTACATTTTTCTTTAAATAAATGCATTTTCCTTGATTTGAGTAAGGAGGTAGGACAATTTGCCTTGAAGATGATTTATGTTTAGTGTAAGAAAACAATCCAAGGTCCTATTATGCGTAATGTCAGCATTTATCTTATTTTGATGGCAAAAAAACTAACCTGCTCCTTATTTCTATTGCAAAGTATTTAGAAACCCTTTATGTAATATGAACTATGGCTGAAAAATCAATCTGATAAATGGTGAGTAATAAGTTTAATTAAATTAGCAATTAAATAGTGGTAAATGAAGTGAAAGCATTGAAAAACAGACCATTTGCAGAAAGAACAACCCAATCAGAGCCATCACTAAGCTAAAACAGTACAACTACACACATTTTTCATTTAAAATGACCATTTTGTGTCTAAGCGACTTCATAAAGGGCTAGACTTTGTGGCCAATAATTTTATTACAATAAATTTCATAATTCGCAATCAATATGATATCATTTGGATAAAGATATAGAAAAAAAAAGCCTGAAGAAGACTGCCAAGAAAACCCACGACCAAATCGACAATTATTCTACAAAGTCGATCTACTCTAATATATTCCAAAAAAAAGAAAATAAAAAATTATCCACTGGCCTTTCTTTCCAAGTCTGAAGACGTTTGTCTTCCCACCCAAGAAGCTTTTTTAATTCAAAATGTCAGGATTAGCTGTGAGTTCGAGGTTTTATACAGTAGCCCAAGAAAACCTCAAACTCAACGCTATTCCTGACATTTTGACCTGACAAAGCTTCTTGGATGGGAAGTGAAACGTCTTCAAACTTGGAAACAAAGTCAAAGTGGATTTCTTTAAATTGTTTCTTAATGTTTTCTTTTTTTGGAATGACTATGACCTGAATGACTGAGAATCTTCACCAGCGAACTCCAGTTTAATGTTAGAAATCTAGCTTATTTAAGATCGTTCAGTGACAAATTCTTTAATCGCTAACTGTATATTCATATTGACATATAGAAAATGTAATATCACAGTTGTTGAATGGAATTATAGTACAATTGATAATGAATTACAATATAATTCCATTCAACAACTGTGAATGGAATTATATTGCAATTGATTATTGTCCTCCTATGGCTCTATCCATTGTATGTAAACTATCCATCTTGTCTTCAAATCAAAGATCTTTTGTTGGAAAATGTAGGGATGTTGTTCTCTGGCGAATGCCAAGCATCTTGCACAGTGTTGGGCTGTGAGCACAACCCTTAGATATTGGGCCCTCATACCATCCTCATGGAGTCTGTTTCTAACTGTTTATGATTGATTTATTAATTAAAACAAGGTAATTATTCATCACTAAAGTAATCTATAGTTACAACCCTATATATGAGAAGCAGACTGGGGGGGTTGTTTCGTGGTAACTCAGGTAGGTTAACCTACTGACACGACAACTAATAATCCTCACAAGTCCTACAGCAAACATGGAACAAGTTTCTATGGTCAGATGAGGCCTAACAGATGAAATGCCAGTGTGTTGGTCTAAAACATAAAACCCAGTAATATAGATGGATATATGTGGTTATAATGTGACAAAAATGGAGGAAAACATATCCAAGGCTTCTGAATACCTTTGCAAATCCCTGCATGTGTGTAGATTACCTCCACAAAGTGTCATGTGCGTCTGAGCGGTTAACCCCCTCAGATTGCTTTGCAAGCAGAACAACTCCACATATCTGCGCTGTATCAGGTTCACCCGCCGTGTCTGCCCGCTCACTGTAACCTTTGTCTTGCACAGTATAATCTGTCAGCAGTAATTAGATTTTACATAACTCGCATAATTTGGTGGATTTAATCAGAAGCTCGGGGTATGCAGCAAGCGAGAGTTCAGATTAGCAGCGACGCAGAAAGTTTCAACATCTGATAACACTGAACCCAAGTGAGAGCTGATTATTGGACTCCATCTGAAGGAAAGAAGAGTTTGCGCCGCAATCTCTGGTTTGTTTCCTTGTTGTGTTGGATGCAGGGTTTCTTTCCAACAGAATAAAACTTTCAGACCATGAGGATTGTTTTCGATTGATGACAGAAATAGACTTATTTTTTTTGAGACGCTTCAAGCAGCATCTTTACATTCACAGGCTAACACAGCCGCGCTCACTTCATGTTAGTCTTTTTGGGAAACGGAGAGGGAAGAAGTCAACCTGATGCGTCCGTCTGGTGAATCGATAGTTTTGTTCTTAAACATAAGCAGCTGTAGAAACTGATGAGAGCACAGTGTCAGCACCAGGGACTGGAGGATCAATTTTCTCCGCTGTTGTTTCAGAAACATTGAAGTTCACAAGAGCAACGCGTCTCTCTCTCTCTCCTTCTGCTTTCTTTCACTTTTTGCAAAGACAAACTTCCAGTTTGTTGCCCTCAGTGAAAGCGAACAGATTTCCCCAATTAGAGCACTGTGCATTTTTAAGCAAACCTTTCTGACAGCGACACATATGATCTGTGGTGTTCATAATGGCCTCAGTTTATAGTAATGTGGTCAATTTAGTACCTTTTTGCCATAAATGGCTAACCAGATTGTTTCCTGCTTTTATGGAGGCTTAATATTTATGTCAACTTTGCATTTTAAAGTGAAAAAAATAAACAAAGCTAACAATTCAAACCATTTTCAAATGCTTGAAATTCTGCAAGGATATAGAAATTAGCTGTATTACAATCTTGGTAAATCTGAATCCCTCCCTGCCTGTGGCAAACGAAAGGCCCTTAAGGAAATTTCACTATTTAGAACTAAAATATGCAGCAGAGCTAAACCAAAGTAACCTTTCAGTTTCTATGTCAGAACATGTCTTACCTGCACAGTTTTATTGCAAGTGTTTTTTTTAGATTTGAAATTTGGAAAAGATTTAAAGTGAGGAGATATGGAAAACGAATCTGAATAGATGTTATTGTCGGAATTCGGGATGTCTCATTCCGATATGGATGTATGCCAAGTAACTAATATCAGAATGCATCTAAAATAGGGCTGAAACAATTTATGGGACTAATAGTGATCAATAGATTTTTAAATAATCGTCAACTAATTTGGTAATTAACTTGTGACCTTCCGGGGATTCTGTCAGATCAGCATATGCATGGTCAATATCCATTTATCTATTGATTTTTCTACGAAAATACACTTTAAACTACCTTGATGGGCATGTATCCCTTTAGTCATGTACAAAAAAAACAAACAATTTAATTACTTACTTTTTGGTGTTTTTTGAAGTTTATGGAGATCTGACCTTAAATATATTTTTTGTACATGATTAAAGGGATACATGCTCGTCGAGGTAGCTAAACAGGGTTTCCGCTGGTCATTGCTGCATTCCGCTGCATTAAAATTTATTAAATGCGATTGCAGTGGTGTTTAAAATGCTTTACTTATTTATTTATTTTTTTAATAGGTTCCTGCTCTATGTGTTTGCACAGAACTGCTTCCGGTTGATTGTAATACTACTAGGATGTAAAATAATTGCCATCATGGCTTTGTCAAGCTGCTGCCTACCTTTGTGAAGCAGGAAAAGGACTAATACAAAGTGAATCCAGTAGAACTTTTTATTGCCTACCTGGAATGGGCGACAATAGTTGAATAAAATTTTGGCTCTAAAAATGTTATCAGTGCCCTATTTGTTGGTACTCACCAATACCACCATGTTAATGCTGGATCAGGGCCCCGCCTGATGGTGGTATCGGTATCAGTCCAACACTAAAGAGTATTAAAAAATATTAAATTAGAGTACCTCATTTCTGTATAAACCCTGTTTAAAGTGTATTTTCATACAAACCTAAAGGGATAAACGGGTATAAACTACAGGTATAATTCCCATGCATATGGACTGAGTATGCTGGTCTGACGGGGTACACTGATCTGACAGAACACTGGCCCGGGGTCTTTCTGCATGTTCACCCTGAGCATGCCTGGGTTCTCTCCGGGTACTCCGGCTTCCTCCCACAGTCCAAAAAACATGACTGTTAGGTTAATTGGCTTCTCTAAATTCTCCTTAGGAGTGAGTGTGTGAGTGAATGGTTGTTTTTCCTGTTTGTCTCTGTGTTGCCCGGCAACTGGCGACCTGTCCAGGGTGTACCCCGCCTCTCGCCCATTGAGAGCTGGAGATGGGCACCACCACCCCTTGTGATCCCAGCTGGGATAAGCCTAAAGGAAAATGGATGGATGGATGGATGGATGGATGGATGGAGTCATTACCTACAATAATTGCACACACTCTTTAAAGTACCATCAGCTAAAAATGTGACCTACTTACAGCAGAAATTAAGGCAAAACTACAAAGATATAAAAACATAGAATATATTTTTCCATTTTCTATCTTTTGACAACATCAGAGAGACTTTCTGCTTTAGATCTAAGATGGTAAGATTTGGTTAGATTTCACTCTTTGCAGTGCAGTCAGAAAGCCAACAAAAGACAAAAACGTGTGCATCAGTTTGCAAAATGTTCATACTGCTCATCTTTTTTCACATTTTCTTAACTTGATCGTCTGCATGTAGATGTAGGCGAGAGATTATGAATTAAATTGAAGCGATGTTAAATGACAGAGTATTTGTCGGACATAATGATGCTCTAATCGAAACCAGTTTTTTCCAGGACTAGAGTTGCTCAGTTCTGCAACCTTTGGATTAATCTCTGTGTCAAATGGCTGATTCCTTGATTAGATTGTTGGGCACCCCACATCTAAAGCTCTCCAATGCTGCTCTGGCTTTATGTTTTTGGTTTCCCTGCAGTTAGGTGAACCTCCTTAATCCCATCATATATTATAGTCCATAGAGTTTCAGATGTAAGGCGCTTTTATTATGAAAACGGTTTCCTAATTATGCCCAATTTTCTCTTGGTCAATCCCAGAAAATCCTGCTTAAATACTGTTTAAGTTTTAGGTTTTAACATGAACGTACAGAGTCATATGAGCTGTTTAGCAGGGCGCTTTAATGCCCAGGTGGTTTAAAGCGAACCGGAGGACCAAAGATCAGCCTCGCTGAACTAAACTGCAGTTTGTTTTGCAAACTCCTGTGAGCTGAAGCAGTTGCTTCATAGTAAAAATCCTCTTTCCTTTCTTACACAGAGTCTTTTGTTTTCTTCTCAGGGATTTTTTCGGTGTGTCCCAAACAAGTCGCTGTAATCCTCTTTCCAAATGTGCCGAACACAGACCTTTTATTCCTTATATCCAGCTCCTGCTCTGCCTGCTGTGTTCAGAAACACTCATTTAACATTCTTCTTTAAAACTCAGTAAAAGCTTTTTTTGTCACCTGCATGTTTTCAGTTGATACGTGTATTTTGTTTTTTCCCCTTCTTGTCTCTGTCCTTTTCCTGTCTTGCTTTGTGGATTTGGTGAAAACTCAGGGTGCACCTTCACCCTCAGCACTGCCGCCGTCACATCGGTTTCTCTGCCGCCGCTGCCCAGGATGACTGACAGCGATCAACCCGACCTGTCCATGTGGATCACTCACCCCGTTTCCCTGTCCCTCACCCACTCCCCGTCCCCCCATTCCCCTCCTGTCCTGTTTAGGTGAGTGATGGAGACGAGAGAGTTGAGCGTGGTGGCTGGCAGCTTCGTGGGTTTCCAGCTTCTCTTCTCGGTGGCCAGCCCGAGGCTCTCCTTGGCCGTCACACCAGGTTACAGACGGCTACCTCCCACCAAGCTCACAGAGTGGAACTCCAGGTGCGTGGGAACAAACGCTGCTAACATTTCACCATAAACACATTATATCTCCATCTGTCCACAGAGGTACAGCAAAAAAAAAAAAAATAAAAAATACTAGTTGCAGGTAGAAAAGTCAATATAAATGTGATTTCTTTGATATGAAGAAAATCTAATATCACGACATATTTGGGCTATAATCACGTGACACCATATACACATATCACAATAGGTTTAAATAAAATTCAAAAACAATAGAGTGCATGAAATTGCACTGATATACTCATTGAAACGTTTGGTTTCAAATTTAAAACATTTTATTTTTACCAGCTAAAAGCTTTTCACTAATAATCCTGCCACATTATGTCTTTGGGTGTCAGTATTAGACCTTTAACAAGATCCCAGCAACCAAACACTAAACAAAGTAAAAACACACAATACGCAATAATATGTGAATTAAAAAAGAGCTATTTTGTGGATAATTAAAAAAATTTACTGAAACAAAAGTGGAAAACTGTCCAAAAATCAGAGCAGTATCAGAGCATTTCCAAACTATTTGCATTGATCTTTATGTTCGGGGAATTTTAAAGTCGTAGGGAAATCACTTTTTTTATTTTTTATTTTATTTTATATACTCTAATTATCCCAGAGGGAAATTACTTCTCTGCATTTAACCCATCCCTTTGGGGAGCAGTGGGCTGCCATTGTGCGGCGCCCGGGAAGCAATGTGGGGTGAAGGGTCTTGCTTAGGGACCCAGAGTGACAGTCTGTGGGAGTGGGGGATCGAACTCACAACCTCAGGATTCAAAGCCCTATGCCCTAACAACTAGACCGCCACTCCCCTTCAATCATATTTAAATGTCAAATTATTCTGGCTTAAACATGTATATAAATGTACTCTTTATCAGACCATATTGTACCAAAGTTTAAAAAAATTCTGTAAAAAAAAAAAAATCCTGTCTTAAAATCTTTTTTTTTTCGTTATCTTATGCAGGCCAGTTAGTTATACGTCAGCCTGAACACCCCCATTCGGCCAATCATATATGAACGGTCATCTGTCAATCAAATCTTTCCTGTCAAGCATCTTGATTCATATGTCGCAGCTAATATACGCAACGGTTGAGATAAGCAATAAGAATCATTTACTTTCCCATTGAGCTCCGTCCCAGTGTTCACGGGGATGGACGTCTGTGTCTTCAGCAGGCGTAGAGCTAACAGAACTGGCAGAGTTGCAAGGCAAGGGCTCAGTATGTACGGCTGTAAGCCTTCTACACCAAACCAAGCTTCTGCTGCCCTGGCGTCCTCTTCCACAACATCTTCGTCCCCGCTTTTCCTCCTCTAAATAAAAAATGTATGACGGAGGAGACTCATCCACGACCTCTTGACACTAAACTCTCCTCCTCTTGCATGTTTCCTCTGTCCATAGCGTTCCTTGACAGTGTCGTTTCTAAGTCACCAATTTAGTGCTACTTGGTCCCAATGGAATTTCCCATTGGGAACCTACTAGCACTAAGTTGCTAACTGGTTAGCAAGATGCTTCTGACAAACCGGCCACAGTCAAACCTGCTTGCGAAACTTCTGCCACAACAATCCCGCCCCCTTGATAAACGACCAATCACATTCACTTTATTCACTCCTGTAAAGTCGGGCACCACTTGGGAGAATTCGGAAATGCAACAGTTGGAACAGCCGCTTCCCTACGACTTTAATGTTATTGTTTTTGTGATGGTTCTGTTTTTTATGTTTGTTAAAATTGAGACTTTGTGATCATTATGACAATGCATCATGTAAATGAAGGAAGAAAATGAAAAATTTGCTCAAAAATTTGCCCTGAAAATATTTGCAACATAAATCAGGGAGTCGACTGATGTCAAAATAATTCACTGTAAAATCTTCTATATGTTGATCTGTGTTACTTTAACACCGGAAAGTTCAGTTTTCCCTGAGTGAAAACGGACACTACTGCAGTCAGAAATACATATTTGGTTCAGTTTTATTTGTATCTATGAGGTCGAAATCTGTCTGTGAAACATATGGGAGTTTCTGTTATAGAGTTATTTAGTTCAAAAGACAATAGAAATGAGGTTATTTTACTCTTTGTTTCCGTCCCTCTCTGAATACCTCCAAGGTTCTCCACTAATGTTTTGAGTCGTTCAGTCTAACTGCTGCTTCAGGCTTTCAGGCCTCGCAGTGAAACGACATCCTGACCAAACTGAACCCTGAGTGGTTTTTGATACTGAAGCTCACACGAGCCGGATCCCGTCTCATTCAAGCAGCCTCACCATCCTGCACATGTGCAGCTGGGATGCAAGCCTGCCGGTTCATGACAGAGGGGTTTAGAGTTTCAAACTCCGGGGTTGGGTTCAGAGGGCAATCATTTGTTTTGCAATATCTCTCCCTGACCCTGTTGAATGTGTCCTCTTCTCTGGTTTGTTTGCTGTCAGCCTGCTCTCAGAGATGACCCTTTCATTCACCCAGCTGCATCTGGCATTAGCCTGTTTGACCGTAGCAGAAAGAACGGAGTGCATCGGCCAAGAAGTCTGAAACAAGTTGGAGGCAAAGCATCTCCTAATGGGTTCACTTCAGAGTGCTTCCCCCGTTGCATAAGACCCAGGTCGGAGTGTGTCAGTGTTGTTTATGTAACCGTGACTTAAGTGCAAGGAGACAAGTGTGAAAGTATCTCCAAAGAGGAAGAACATACTGTGGAATAAAGTAATGAAAAAATAACATTATGGTTATTATTCCCCTCTTTTTCTACAGTGATTATCAAAACATTCTCA
Source organism: Cyprinodon variegatus (assembly GCF_000732505.1). Taxonomy (NCBI): domain Eukaryota; kingdom Metazoa; phylum Chordata; class Actinopteri; order Cyprinodontiformes; family Cyprinodontidae; genus Cyprinodon; species Cyprinodon variegatus. Next base: position 361,272 of record NW_015150915.1, on the reverse strand, counting down.
TATTTTTTGTTTTTTATATTATATTACAATAAAGCCACACATTTCTCTGTAATCCATTGAAATTTTACAATGGCCTCCCTTTTTATCCAAATCCATTAAATAACAAACATGCAAACCTACCAAGGTCGAGGGAATATTATGCTGCAGGAGGCTTCTCTCAGGAGAGCCTTGAAGCTGGTGTTGTAGGAAATGAATTTAAGTTAAATAAAGGAGATCGATAGTAATCACTACGTTGGCACTTTTATTGGTCTTTGCAAAGATGAGAACAAGACAATCCTAACATGTCTCACAGCTCAATGTTCTGATATAGACAAGGTTTTTCTGACTAACATATAGTCTGCAAAGAGCTCTGAAGGTCTCATCATGCAGCTTAATCAAAACAAGTTCCAGTTCAAGGAAATGGTAAACCTTGAAACTAAAGGAATCTGGTCTCCATTCCTACTAGCACTTAGCAGCCTGTCTCAACCCTGGCTTAAGGGCAGATTAGACTTCTGCAACCGCACACATCAAGTGTCGCTTGGGTCTGGTCGCGAACCAGTTTTGCTGGTATGCTTCTGCACTGTCGGTCTAGACTTTCTAGGGACGCAAAGCAGTTTCCCGCAAAAGCGCAAGGGGGAGCCTAATCGAGAACTCGCGAGATCTTCGGCGGATGGTCGATGGATCTTTGGAAGATGGTCACTAGAACTTCGACGGATGGTCATGATGACTTTGGAGGCACCGGTGGGAGTGTTTATCTTCCAAAACAACAATGGCGTGTCAGCAAGATATCACGGTCACTGAGATGGATCTAGAGTTGCTAGACATCGAAGAGGAACATGTTCTGTTAATGGAGTTGGCAAAAAGACCAATTAAACTTTCGTCATAGTTATCCATTTAGTTGTTCCTTGGGTTTTTAAAGATGGCGCACCCCGGCACTGAATCGAGAAGGACGACCACACAGACAGCTGGAAAGTCATACCAAGGACCAATCACAGTTGCTTTTTGTCTGAGCACTTCCGCTTGAGGTCTGCGTGGGTTTGCAACCGTCCGATGCTTAGTCAAGATTTTTTTTGAGACAGAGACAGATTTGATGGTTGAAGAGGCATTGCGTCAGAAGCATAAATTGGCCTTTATGCTCAGAAACAGTGTTGCAGTTAACGTAGGTATCCCCGCCCCTTCTGCAGACACTCTCGTGCACCTCCCCAAAATTGTAGGTGACTGCAGACAGTGCCTCAGATAGTGTCGCAGGGAGGAGAGAAAGGAGGCCTCTGATTGGTCAATTATACATCTGCTCTACATTATGCGTATTTCCTGTTTGGTACCTTACTGTCTTGTTTTGTTTACATTACCGCCATTGTGGAAAATGACTCTTGAAAATGTACCAGCTAAAAGAGCGAGTCTGCGAAGAATTGAGGAAAACCCCACACATTGGTCCAGTTGCCATTGGTGAATGACCTCCGTAACTGTAAGA